>NW_024070210.1:81734458-81794572 GCF_014754425.2 Oryx dammah | reverse complement strand
CTTCCTTCCTTCCTTCCTTCCTTCCTTCCTTCCTTCCTTCCTTCCTTCCTTTTTGGCTGTGCTGGGTCTTTGTTCTGTTCATTGGCTTTCTCTAGTCGTGGTGTGCCAGCTTCTCATTGTGGTAGCTTCTCTCGTTGCAGAGCACAGGCTCTAGAGCACAGGCTCAGTAGTTATGGTGTGCGGGCTTAGTTGCCCCGTGGCATGTGGAATCTTCCCAGACCAGGGATTGTCCCCATGTCTCCTGCATTGGCAGGCAGATTCATAATCACTGGACCACCAGGGAAGTCCTCCCAGGCCCTTTCTAAGGCCCTCTGACCTTGGAATCTATGAGTCACCTTTATCTAAAATAAATCATGTAAGGAAACTTATCCTGGACATGATATAGAGCTACAACAAATTCACTGTCTCCTCAGCTATGCCCTGAGTGTACAATCCTTCTACACATTAGCTTGTTCCACCACCCCCCCATTCTGCTTCACAGAGAAAATAAAGTCAACGTGGAGGAATCTGGCTTAATGTTCAGCCCCCTCCAAACATTTGAATCTTCCCTACTCTTTCTTAGAAGTAATGAAGTCTCTCTTCAAATCCAAGCTAATCCTTTATCTTAAAAATCCTTATAATTTGTTTTTCACTTCCTTTTGTCTCTTTGGGAACTTTGCTTCTTTATTTATATTCCTCTTTCATGGATAGTCAGCTTTGCCTCTCTCCTAATCTCTGATCTCAGCATAGAAACTTGATCAAATAGCCCAACCTAAAAAAAATTCCAATTTTAATCCCACACACTACTGATCATTACACCACCCTTTTTCTTGTCTTCAAGCAAACCTCTAAGTAGTTTACACTCTCCATCTAGTGTCATCTTCCTCTCCTGCAAACCTCTACTGAAAACATTCACCAAAGTTACAGATGACTTCTGAGCTTCGAAACCCATTGGAAAATTTCAGGCTCAACAATAATTTGACCACTGATGTCAGTTGACATCCAGGATTAGGAGTCCCTGCATCCTTTCCCTCTACTGGCTCCTATGGGCTGTGTTCTTCCAGTTTCTTCCCACATTTCACATGGCTCCTTCATGACTACCTTAACAGATTTATTTTCTGTCATTTACCACTTCTTGTTCAGTCTCTATGTCATGTCTGACTCTTTGCGACTCCATGGGCTGCTGCATGCCAGGCTTCCCTGTCTTTCACTATCTCCCAGAGTTTGCTCAAACTCATGTCCATTGAATCAGTGATACTATCTAACCATCTCAGCCTCATTCACCATTTAAATAATAATATAAAAAATACAGTTCAGTCAACACCCACTTCTCATTTCATCACTCTTTCCAGTGACCTCAATAGCATCCACCTGAAGCAGGCCCTGATCATCTGGGGCTTTGCAGAATCTCATTACCCTTCCTGTGTTACAAGTCTTGGAGGTAAGCAGAGCCCACCTTCTATGACAGACACTGAAAAGTTTGGGTCTTTGCTTTCCCAGATCTTTGGCAACTAAGACAGAGGCATGTGACCTAAGCTTGGCCAAATAGGTCCCAGGAAAATAGCTTCTGGAATATATGATTCCGAGAAATAGAACCATGGAGAATGCATCCTGGTGGCACCACTCTGTCCTGTGCTTGGGGGTTGTAGCAGTGTGGGTGTGGGTGGTGATGACATCCAGTGCCCAGTGGTGATGAAGTGGCAATATTCTCACTGGGTTGGTCTGGAGTCTATTTTGGCTTTTGCTCTGGTGGACTGGCCTCCAATTGCTCTCAGTAATTTTTCAAACTTGCATGTCCTGCTTGGCAGTCCTATGACCCACCCAGTGCCCTTTCAAGAAGTGGCTTCTCTTTAAATTGTCCTGTGTGACACACTAACTGCAGGTGACTTGGACTCTCGAATATTTATCTCCATTCTTTGCTGCTTGCATTTCAAGTTGCCTTTTAGACAACTCCACTTGTATGTCTCACAGGCAAACTCATCTTTTCCCTCTCAAGCTGCCTTTCTTTCACATTCTTAGCTTAGTAAATAGCACCTGTGACTTGTTCAGCCAGAACCCAGAGAGGAAAACATCTTAGATTTCTCCCACCCTCCTGTAAACAGAACTGATTTTACCTCTTAATACATCTTAAACCAATCCCTCCTTTAAAAAAATTATTTATTTACTTGGCTGTGCCGGGTCTTAGTTGTAGCATGCAGGATGATCTTCAATCTAAGGGAATCTTTATGAAACCCAAATCTGATCATGTCATTCCTCTGTTAAAATTCTTCAATGGCTCTTTATGGCCTCCAGATAAAATTGGTACCGTTTCCATGACTCTGGCTCCTATTTGACCCTCAGCACACCCTCACCTGGGTCCTATGCTCCAGCTAGGTCAACTGACATGTTTTTGCAGACCATGCAGGGTGTGTTTTTACACCCTATGACTCCTTAGTGGGGCTGACAGTCACAGGGCCACCTCTGCTCCCTCCCCGCTTCTATCCCACAGAGATGATACATGACCCAACAGGCCATGTGGAGGAATCCATCCCCCTGACCAAAATGATTAGTTCAGGTGAGGCTTTGTGACCTAAGGACAGCCAATCATAACCTTCCCCTTAAACTTTCTTGCTTTTGAGGCCATGGTGCCAGGAGCACGTGGGACTGAAGCTGCTGGCACCCAGCTCTCTACCACATGGAGAAAGTGTGTTTATGGCAGGTAAGAGGATGGGACAATAATTGAAGAGAAGCAGAGGCTTGAGAGATGATGGAATGAAAGAGGTCTGATGACATTTGTTTGAGCCCTTCAATTCAGTCCTGCCTGAAGTTATTAATGGCACTACACTTCTCAGCTCCCTTCTTGCTTACACTGGTTTGTATGGGTGCCTATTGCTTACAATTCAGCCAGTCCTAATATACACATGGAATGGTGTGTGCAATCAACAGACTCCAGAATGTGGAGCTGGTGGAACTGAAGTGGAGACTGTGGGTCTCTGACAATTGTTGAATGGGAGGTTAGAAATCCCTGTTATGTGGTATCAAGTCAACTGGCTAAATGATCTTCTATTTTATCTGGAGCTTTGGGTCATGTATTCATCCTAGATGGAGATTTCAGGGACACCCTGGACAAATATCTGGATGTTGCAGTATACTGGCCTCTCACAAGACTTCTGGTAAGGTCCTGAAATTTATCTGCTTCCCTGCTAGTAGAACCAAAGCATAGGCAGCTTTGTCTAGAGTTCCTTTCTTGCCTGTGACTGGCTAGCTAAACAGCCAAGGGCTAGATGATCACGTGTGTGATAGATCATAAAAGCCAGACCATCTGCCCCAAACTAAAACAAATGAGAACAAGGGTGGAGAGGTGGGATGTCCTGCAGGAGATACTGCAGCTTAGGGTCTGGGAAGCTCTAGAGAAAAGGCCTGATCCTCCAAGCCACACCTGAATGCGTCTTTTTTTTCCTCCCAAATTAAATGATGTGTATTTTACTTAAAATTTAGACAGTCCTGGGGGCTCTGGTGTCTGGGAACCTTGACTGTAAAAATCCTGTGGGAGAGAGTGAAGTGCATTGGTCACAAACCTGCTGCACCTTTCCAGACTCCCTCAGCCACCTCCTTCTCTCTCTCTTGTAGCCCACCACCCCACTTCCACATTTGTGGTAGAAATGCCTCGTGGCCGGCAAGGGATCTGACTTCCCAAGCAGCCACCCAGGGGGCAAATGATGCAACTCAAAAATGCAGTTGTGTCAGGCCTTTGCAGGGTGCACCTTGGCCAGTAGAAATCAAGTGGTGAGAGGGGAACAGCTGCTAAAATCCCCTCTCAAATTTCCTCTTGGTAAACCCATCCAAGGTGCACCTTCTCCTTGCAAACACTCTGTGCTTCAGCACAGTCTCGTCAAATCACTGGCTGTCTCCCCAGGGCCCATGTGACACAGTGGGCACCGCAGGGATACATTGTCTTGCATTGCTGCACATCTTTCCTCACCACATCGCCTCCCTTCTCACCATCCTGGGTTTCCATCTCTCCAAAATGTGAGCCTCAGACTCTGCTTTCTAGAACACTTGAGTTAAGATATGGAGCCACAATCAAAGCCCCCATCCCAACACTGTTTGGGGTAGCAAGAGTGTCCTGAGGGCACAACTGATTTTTCCAACTCAGTTGTTCAGTCAGTTCAGTCGCTCAGTCGTGTCTACTCTTTGCGACCCCATGGACTGCAGCACACCAGGCCTCCCTGTCCATCACCAACTCCCAGAGTTTACTCAAACACATGCCCATTGAGTTGGTGATGCCATCCAACCATCTCATCCTCTGTCATCCCCTTCTCCTCTCGCCTTCAATCTTTCCCACCTCAGGGTCTTTTCAAACGAGTCAGCTCTTCACATCAGGTGGCCAAAGTATTGGAGTTCAGCTCACTTGCAGGAAATCCAGCCCAGATCTCTGGATTCCTGTCAGGGTCCCAGAGCCAAGAGTGCTGGGTCAGGCCATTTCTGGCCCACTCCCTAGGAGAAGTTGAGGCTAATTTCTCAGGCTCCTTTTGTGGTTCCCTACATTGTCTTCCAGGCACCTAAGACCTTGGGAAGAATCAAACCTAGGCTTGCAGTTTGCTGTGCCTTCTGGGTCTCTGTGTTCTTAGGCCACTAGCGGGCAGGAGGCTAGAGCCTGGAAGTTAAAAGCCCCCTCTATAGGTGTGCAATCAAAGGCCCATTAGCCCAGGCTGCACTACTGTGAGGGCAGTTCCGGAAAGCAGGGCTGGGGAGAAAAAGAGTTGTCGTCTCCACATTTTCTGAGTTTGCACTTGGCACAGACTTGGTCAGCTCTTTGTGGACCCCACATGACTCAAGCTCCAAGGCTGGTTGTAGAGTGTGCACTGGCTTTGAGCTTCCTGAGCCCATGAGGTGTCTTCCTTGGTGGGTTCTCCCGAAGAACACAGGGCTGTGTAACATGCTTGTGCAAACACATTGGCTGAGGGAGGCCCAGCATGGATGCATGTGTACTTAGTTCATGTCCGACTAAGCCTTTAGTCTTTGTGACCCTATGGGCTGTAGCCCACCAGGATCCTTTGTCCTTGGGACTTTCCAGGTGAGAAGACCAGAGTGGATTGCCATTTCCTCCTTCAGGGGATCTTCCCGACCCAGGGATCGAACCCACATCTCCTGAGTCTCCTGCATTGTGGGCAGATGATTTACCGCTGAGCCACCAGGAAGCAAGGGAGGCCCAGAGGCCCCAAACAGCCTCTGAATCCCTGCTGCATTTGGCTGTGTCACAGTACAGGCAGGTATAGTCAGGACAGTGACTGCCCAAAGACAGAACCCAAGCTAGAAAAGATAAAGAGATTCTGAGATCTCCCTGACCTTTGTACCCTCTTTTGGAGGGTATCACATGCATGTTCTGCTCCACTGAGGCAGACGTGAGACCCCAGGTCAGAGCACACAGCAAATCCAGAGCTGCTTCTGAGGTCACAGGTTGTCAGTCCTATCTTAGACCAAAGGTTTTTTCTCTATATATCTATATCCAACACACCCAGATTGCATCCAGAAAGAGAGAAATTCCAGGAGCCCTTTTGAAGGGTGAAGACTCTGCCCACAGTGCCCAAGTTATACAGGTTCTCAGAGGGTCCCCCCAATTCAATGTCCACTGTCAGACTCCCCTCAGGAAGGTTTTGGTGATGTGCCCTTAGTGTAATATGGACCGTGGCCAGAGGGAAAGGAGCTAAGCAAGCTGATGATTGGCCAGAACCAGTGCTTCTGTGCTTACTGTCCTGAACAGCGCCTTGGTGCTGAGGCCTACGAGCCAGTACTGCTTAGGGATTTTTGACTATAAAGTTCAACATTCAGAAAACTAAGATCATCACATCCAGTCCCATCACTTCATGGCAAATAGATGGGGAAACAGTGGCTGACTTAATTTGGGGGGCTCCAAAATCACTGCAGATGGTGATTGTGGCCATGAAATTAAAAGACGCTTACTCCTTGGAAGGAAAGTTATGACCAACCTAGACAGCACGTTAAAAAGCAGAGACGTTACTTTGTGAACAAAGGTCTGTCTAGTCAAGGCTATGGTTTTTCCAGTAGTCATGTATGGATGTGAGAGTTGGACTATAAAGAAAGCTGAGTGCCAAAGAATTGATGCTTTTGAACTGTGGTGTTGGAGAAGACTCTTGAGAGTCCCTTGGACTGCAAGGAGATCCAACCAGTCCATCCTAAAGGAGATCAGTCCTGGATGTTCATTGGAAGGACTGATATTGAAGCTGAAACTCCAATACTTTGGCCACCTGATGTGATGAGCTGACTCATTTGAAAAGACCCTGATGCTGGGAAAGATTGAGGGCAGGAGGAGAAGGGGACGACAGAGGATGAGATGGTTGGATGGCATCACCAACTCAACGGACAGGAGTTTGGGTAAACTCCAGGAGTTGGTGATGGACAGAGAGGCCTGGCGTGCTGTGGTTCATGGGGTCACAAAGAATCGGACACGACTGAGCGACTGAAATGAACTGAGTCAGTTCAGTTATATATATAAACATACACATATATAAACAGTTATATATATAAACATTATATATATATAATGTTTCTGGAGGCACTGAGGTTTAGATTGACATTATCTCAGACTGTCCATTGTGGAAGCCATGAAGCTGAGCGGGAGGGGAATGGGCCAAATGTGACCTGTTGCTAAAAGGAACCACAAGGGTCAGATCCAGACTCAAGGACAAGAACTCGCCAAGGTTCTTGATGAAGGTTACTAGCTCACAGAGAGCAACCAGGAATCAAATCAAATCAGTTTGACAGGATTTGTGCAGAGACTTCTCACTTGACGGTCAGGGATCTGGGAAGACATAATCTCTAAGACAATGTTTAGACCCAAACCCATGTCCAAAGGGGGCTTTCCTGATGGCTCAAGCAGTAAAAAAAAAAAAAATCTGCCTGCAGTGAAGGAGACACAGGTTTAATCCTGGGATCAAGAAGATTCCCTGGAGGAGGAAATGACAACCCACTCCAGTGTTCTTGCCTGGGAAATCCCATGGACAGAGGAGCCTCGTGGGCTACAGTCCATGGGTCACAAAAGTGTAGGACGTGACTGAGCAACGGAACATGCACACACAACGCACCATCTCCAAGAGGAGGAGGGAAGCTTCAGTTCCAGAAGGGGCATCTTCTTGATGTACGTAAAGGACAATGGATAAAGAAGATACTTTCCAGTAAGCAAGGACCTAGAGTAATTAGTTTCATCGACCAAAAACTCACTCCACTGTCCAGAAGGATGGATCTGCTATATGCTATGGATTAGTGACCACTGTTTTCTCTTCTATTCCAAATTGAATTGTTTTTTGTTTTTTAACGGTTATCCTATTTCCCTCTACTATTTCATATTGGTTATGCCGAGGTAGCTACATTTATCTTTAAGCCATAGATTGCAAAATCACAAGGCGTTATATCCAGACCTAATCAATAACTGCACATCACAAAGGGACCCTGCACTGAGGGCTCAATGAAGCCACTGGGCATGATTTGGTTTTGCCTCCCATTGAGAAGTGGGTGAGTAGTTTTTTGTTAGGACTAAGAATGTTATATCGTTAGGCAGGCATATTTTTGACATTGTATGTTTGTCAAGAAGAGTATATAGGTGGATTTTGGAATATTGTGGATGCACCTTGCTAACCTGCCCATCTTCTCTTCTTCTGAAGAGCCATTTCACCCTTCCACACAGTCCTGGTGAAGTCAATTATGGTGGCTTACTCTTCCACCCTAGATGTGGGCACATGTCCATTCTGGCCAAAGTTCTCCCAAGGTCTTTAGAGCTAGAACTGGTGAGGCCAACAAACAGAAGGAAGCAGAGTCAAGAGATGGAGACATCATCGTTTGAACCCCTAAATCCAGATCCAGCCTAGATCCAGCCATACCTAAAGGCAGGTACATCCTTTAGCAATTTTGTAAGCCAAGTAGTTTCCTGTTGGCTTGTTTGAGTTGGGTTTCTGACACTTGCAACTGAAAGTATTTGGACTTACACATGCACACACAACAGAGAAACAAACACCATGGTTGTTTAAACTCATTAGACATTATATAAGTCTTCCATGAGCTTAGAGGGATCAGCAAGTTCTTTAACTAAAGCAGAGTTCGCCAACCTCTGGGATCTAATGCCTGATGATCTGAGAAGTTGATGTAATAATAACAGAAATAAAGTGCACAATAAATGTAATGCTCTTGGATCATCCCCAAACCATCCCTCCTCCATCCGTGGGAAAATTATCTTCCGTGAAACCAGTCCCTGGTGCCAGAACAGGTTGGGGAGCACTGGCTTAGACGATACCTGTGCTCCGGCTCCTAGCACCGTGCTTAGCACCTAGCAGTGAGGGGCCTCTATGCCTCCACGTGAATAGCTGTTTGTATGTGCAGATGTCACATATTCCCATCTGTGTCCAGGGTGCTTAGCCTGTGTGTTAGCATTGTGCTGGTGTACCGATGCCCCTGACACTAGCTCCTCTCTCAGCTGGAAATTATTTATTGGTGTATAGGGCATCTTACCTAGTAACATTAATTTTCATCCCATTCCCTCCAAAAATGAGTCAAAGACAAAGGAACAGGTGGGAACAAGTTTTCTTAGAAACTCTTATGAAGGAGGAACTCTCCCCCCGCCATGTCCTTCACTGTCTGATGTGACATCAGATTAGAGGCCTCCAGCCTCAGTAACAGCTGGGGACCAGAGTGCCCACCACACAGTTGAGGCCCCAGACTAGTCTGATCCAGGTGTGTGGGGTGGAGCAAAGATTATCCTCCTAGGAACAGTATGTGCAAGGCCCTGTGGGCCCAGGAAAGGCTGACCAAGGCAAGGTGAGTCATGGTGTTCTAAGCCGAAACTTTTGCCCATCTCACAGAAGCAGGCAGGAAGCACCACCATTGACCAGCTTTATATGGCACCCACTGGATACACAGACAGACAAAGACAGACAGACAGAGCACACACCACTTCTAAGCTGAACACTGCTCACCATCTAGAAGCACCTCGGATAAGCACGTGAGACACTCTTGCATAGGAAAGATGTAGTTTTTAAAGGAATGAAGAAGTATTTTGGCAAAACATCTACTTCCCTCCCAGGTCCTGGGTAAAGAGGGACCTCTAAATTCTGAAGCTTCTACAATATTGAAAATTATCCCCTTCTCAATGGCAGTATATACAGTAGCGAATCTTCCAAGTCTGTGGTCACAGGCCTCTATATATATCCTGAATCCACTTTACAGGTGGGTAGACTTAGACTTAGAGACAGAAGGTGGTCTGGAGCAAGGGGACACTGGGGCTGGCTCAAGGTGAGGGGAAACAGGAGGTGTCTCAGCTCAGCCAAAGGCAGGGCCTCTGTCTGTCTGGACAGGGAAGGGAAAGACTGGGGTGGCCCAAACTCCCTTTCATCCTAACTGGGGAAGCAGAGGTTCCACGGGAAAGGCTGTCAAGAAGGCAAGGCAGGTTCCCACTCCTGCTGGCTTAAGAGGCCTTTCAGGGTGGCAAGGACCAGGGCAGGCCAGAGCTCCTCATCAAGGCTTGTTCAGGGATGCTCTCTTGGGCTCACTGCCTTCCGTAACTCTCTTGTTACCTGCTTAGGAACACAGACCTCAAGTCCTTAATTATTTTAAAAGGTGTTGGGGTGGGGTTGGGAGGTTAAGAGGGAATGAGACACAGAATAATCTTTCCACAGCCTTCCTCTGCCTAGGCTGGGGCCTTCAAGGGTCTTCTTCACCCTGTCTCCTAGGGATATTTAAAGGCAGCTTTTATTAGACTCTATACTGTTTCTTTTGTTTCCCTTGTGATTTTTTTTTTGTTTTTTTTTCTTGTTTAATTTATATATATATATATATATATATATATATATATTCTTAAAAAAGCAATAGTCCTTTGGTCCCTAAACTCTAAGGAATGATATGATTTTGAAAGAAGTAGATCTGGGCTTCCCTTTGGAGAAGCCCTTGGCACCCCCTAGGCCATCTGCTGGTTCCCCTCCCTAGACAGTCACTCCTCAGCCAGCCCCAGCTGCCTTGCCAGCCTGAGCTCTGCATCACAGGCACAGAACAACCCACTTGGTGAAAACAATCCTTAAAGCGGCCTGAGCCCAGGCGTTGGCCTAGGGTCCACCTCCATCTGCGGCTGCTCCTTCAGGAAGGGCTGCTCAAGCATTTCTGTGCTTCTCTTTTCCTTTCTTCTTACTCTTCAGTTTCCAGTATTGGGTATTAATTGATAAGGAGAGAGAAAGGAGAAAAAGAACAATGTCACTCTGGAGAGCAAGACAGAGCAACCTGCCCCATCCGTGACATCTCAGGTGAGTGGCTGGACCTCAGGCTTCCCCCTGGAGCCAGACTCTGGGTTCTGGGCAGATCACTGTGGGCCAGCACCCCCTCCCGAGGGCTCCCTGGAAGACAGTTCAATAGAAGGAGGGTCTTGTGAACCTTCTAAGACAGCAAATCTCTAAAAGTCACAGGCAGCTGGCCTTGCCAGAAATCTAAGAGAGCTTGTCATCTTCCCCCCATCACCACCAGGCCCCGTAAATCTTCAGGGTATTTGCTTCTCTCCTCATCTCCATGTTCACTGCCATCATCCCAGCCCTGACAGCCTGTCCTTTCTTTGCTTAAACTCTTCAGTGATTCTCTACCATCTTCAGGATAAATTCCAAACTCATGGTCTTTAAGACCCTTCACGAGCTGACACAAATCTATTTTCTAGTCTCATTCTCCACCCCCTGCCCTCCCTACACAGGCCCCCATGACTATCCCTGGCATGGAACAAGCTGGCTGGATCTTACTGTAATCATCTCTCCCAGGCTGTGGGGACAGGAATGATGTCAAATTTATCTCAGTTCATAGATGGAAGGCAAAAAACAGCCCCAAACTGAGGATTCCTCCTAACTTCTGCCTCTTCTCATTCAGATTTTTTCAGAGGTGGGTGCCCTCAACATCCCAAAAAGGAACAGCAAAGCTGAGAGTGCCTCTATCACTCAGGACGCATCTGCCTGGGGTCCATGAAGGACTCACCTTTCATGGTTGGTCAGTAAGAGCAGATCAGTAAGGCCGGTTAGCATCCTTGGGCCTCTTCAGCTGAACCTTGAGCCTCTTCATGCCAATCTGAAAGCCATTCATGGCCTGAATAGCTGTCTGGGCACTGGTTGGATTGTCAAAGCTAACAAACCCTGGAGGGTATGTGCAGAGAGGTTAGCTGGGAACTCTGCCCAGCCTCTTCTCCTCACCCACCTCAGGCAAATTCCATCAATATACCCCTCCACCCTTCAGTGTTTGCATGTGTGCACACACACACACGGACACAGGCTCATACAGACATGGACAAGTGGCCTGAGTTTCCTGTGATTCTTGGAAGGACAGGAAGTAATTCTGAGTGCGTGTGTTGGGTGGCGGGTGTTTCTCTGTTTTTTCCTGGCATGGAAAAAGCTCTCTCCCTCCACAGCTCCTATTCTGATCCTCTGAATTGCAGTTGCAGTTGGAGGGGATCTCCCCCATCCACTTGCCCTGGCCAGATTCTGAAGTCTGACCTGGTTGAAGATCTACCAGACACCTGACTGTCCCAGGTGAAGCTGATATAGACTTGTTCCTGGTCTGGGATCCTGCTGAGTGCTATACACTCAGTTTCTAGGAATCATTGACTTCTGGAGGCACAAACTTAGGGTTTGTAGGGAGCCTCGTAATTAGGAGAGGGAGAGGTCCACGGATGGGCCTCAACTCACCAAAACACTTGCTCTGGTTTGTGGCACGATCCACAAAGACTTTGGCAGAGACAACAGCTCCAAAGGGCAGGAATGTCTGGATGAGTTCTGCATCACCAAACTCCTGAGGCAGGTGATAGATGAAGAGGTTACAGCCTTCGGGGCCTGGAGGAACAGCGGCAGGCTGGTTCAGGGGAGGAGTCCTCAGTCCAGCCCCACCAGGCTTTGCTCTCCAGACCCCTGTCCCTCACCTTCTCTTTGCTGCTGGGGCAAGGCTGAAGGCTGCTGGGGAAAAGTTGTGCTCACTGGGGCATAGGCCGATGGATAGGCTGCTGGAGACAGAGGTGGGAGCGGGCAGTGACCCCCCCCCCAGGAGCCATCCCTCAAGCAGGACCCCACCTGCCTGGCCACTTTTGACCAATTCAGCCAGTCCACCCCTAGAAAAGTCGTTCTGGGTCCAAGGGTGAGGGAATGGAGGGTCGACTCCTCAGAACAGAGCCTAACCTCCCCTCCCCCCGCCCCCCACAAATCTCCCTGTTACTTTCTGGGGCCCTTCAAACCTCCCAGGCCGCGTAGCGCCAAGTGAAACCTGCGTAGTGGTGCATCCCAGCGTAGGCCTGCTGCAGGGGGTCAGCCACGCCGGGACTCTGGGCTGGGCAGAGAGGGGCGCAAGACCCTAAATGGAGGTGGGCTGACGGGCAGGGCTAGGTGAGAATTCAGGGAGTGTGGAGGGAGGCGATGAGAGGCAGCAGGGAAGGAGGAGTCTCTTCTTAGGGAGGCCAGGCCTTGCCATCACCATCCCCCAGGCCCCACTCCCCATTCCGTTTGGGAGGAGGAGATTTGGGCGGAGTAGGGGGCCCACCTGGGTAAGGAGAGAGCCCGTTATTGTAGAGACTGTCCGAGCCTGGTTGCCCGTTGGTCTGGGGAGTCAGGGGACCGAATCCATTGACGCCGATGGGCGCCGGGAGACCCGGAAGCGTGCCCGGGCCACCGCCGGGCGCGGAGTTGGCTGCAGGTGGCGCGGAGGTGCGAAAGTCAGCTCTCCGCCCCACGCTCGCTCCGCCCTGGCCCTAGCCCCGCCCCGGCCCCGCCCGGCCCCGCCCCCTGCGCGCAGTACCTGCCGCGGGCAGGAGCGGCGCTGCCACCAGGCTGAAGGCCGCCACGTGCTGCATCTGTGCAGCCACTGCCGCCACTGGGCCGAGGCCCGGGCCCTGCGCCGCCGCCAGCAGGGCCGCCTGGTGCTGCAGGATCTTTGGGAGGGAAGAAGGGCAAGTGTAGAGGACCAGTGGCGGGCAGCTGCTCTGGCTCCCTAGCCCCCGCCTGGCTCACTCGCTGCGCCACGTGTACTCCAGGACCAGGCACCTACCGCGGTGGTATAGGCTCCGCAGGCCCCGAGCGGCAGCGGCGCCGGATGGAAGGCGCCCAGCTGGCCTGCCATTTGCTGCATCCGCCGCAGTGCGCGCTCGCGGTCCGTGTCTGCCAGCTTGACCACGAGGCTGGACGAGGCGCCCTGGGTAAGACAGAGGAGGCTGCAAGGACCGGTCTAACCCCCAGCTCCAGCTCTGGGCCCAGTGCCTTGCTCATCATCAGGCCCTTTCCCCGGGTTTGTGGGGAGAAGTAGCCAGCCCCCATCCCACTGGCCTCGCCTTGGCCCCGGCGCCCGCCCTCACCGCCATTGTCCGGCTGCCGTGCAGACTCTGGATGGCTGCCTGAGCTTCCCCTTGACTCCCGAACTTCACAAAGGCACAGCCTGGGGCAGGATAGAGGTGGCTCAGGTCACAGAGGCCAAAGGGTCCTGTGGTCCAGAGTGAGGCAGGGGTCACCAGGAAGTCCCGGGGTCAGCTCAAGTCACCTTTGCTAGTGCCGTCAGGGCTCCGCAAGACGGTGCACTCCTCGATGTGGCCGAAGGGCTGGAATAGGCGTCTGACGTCCTCCTCGCCCTGTTGCTTGCCCAGCATGCCCACAAACAGCTTTCGGTCCTCTGGGGACAAATCCAGGAGTCACCTGGGAACCCTAAGTCCTCTTGGACTCTGCAGAGGAACAGAGGAGCCTAGGAAGGGAGCTAACCACGGTCTAGCTCTGGGAAGAAGAGGAGGAGATGAGAAGGCCTTACTCATTGGGCCCACAAGGTTGGGTTTTTTTTGAGGGGCAGGATGACCTTCAGATGGATCTGGAGGAAAGGAACTCGGGATTTCCATCAGGAAAACCCGAGTCCTGGAAAAACTCCGACTCATGGCTGCTCTTGTGGGAAGTGAGTCAGTCCATAGTTTTTGGCTGAATAAAGCCCTACACGCACCATTTTATGCTTGCCCTTTATGTTCTTAGAGTTTGGGAAATGCTGTTTTGGACCATTTCAGCCCTATTAAGGGAGGGAGTCCGAGAGGAGTCCTAGTATTCATACTGGGTCTGGAGGAGATAAGTACACCCTAAGGAGAAGCCTGCTGGCAATAACTGGAATCAAGGAAAATTCTGGATCAAAAACCAAAACAAAACAAAAAAACAGCACAGAAACAGTTGTCTCATTGTACTGCTGCCTCCCCAGACTCTTGAGCACTGGGATGATGAACCCCCACTGCCAGCTCCAAACTCAACCTGGGTGCCCTTCCCGTTCCTAATCCTCCAGCATTGGCATTTTCCCGACTACACTTCCGGAACCCGTGACCCCTTTCCTTACCTCCCTTACTTCTCACCGAGCCCACGAGGCCCTCCCTGAGCCCTGCTACCTCCTCCCTGACTTCCCGTTTTCCTGCCTTGATCTCTCCCTAGGTGTTCTCCCCAGGCAGAACAGTTTCTGCCTGCAGATCCAGTAGCCATCTGAGAATCCTCCTCTGTGTCCCCGCTTCCTATGGGAGTGGTAGAGATGCCAGGAAAGGGGCTGCAGGCTGCGTCTGTGCCCTTGAAGAAAGCTGCAGAACTGGAGCTGGCAGGACTTAGATGCATATGCAGCAAGAGCACTATCCAGGAGTCCAGGTCAAAGCCCCTCTCATTTCTGCACCAGGGTAGGTCTAAATTTGAGAGGGGGCTTCATCAGGGTGATACAAGTTGGAAAAGAAGGACTGGGTGGGAATATGGCTTCAGGCTCCACCTTTGAGATCCTGGAGCCCAAGAAAATCCATCTCAAACTCCTTTTCTCTTTGGCCAGCTTGGCTAGGCTCTTGGGATCCTTGGATCCTGAGTGCAGAGGAAACAAGACTGATGAAGGTTATAGGCTGAAGCATGGGTGACAGTGAAAAGGAAGAACAGATTGATCAAAATTAGCAGTGGAGGGAATCTCTGACAAGGGGATTACGTGTGTGTCCATATTCACCTGGATGGTGTGGGGTTCAGCCTAGGCGGCCCTGAATACCATGGTATCTGCCTGTCAATGCTGTGTCTGTATGAAAGTCAAGGGCTGCGGTTTATATGGGACAGAAGAATTATATGTGGTTTATATGTTTCAGCAGAACACTTCCCTCTGTCCAGAGGGTAACTGCCCAGAAATCCTGATGGGGAAGGGATAGATAATGTACTTGTGGCCAGAATTTGAGTGGAGGTACCAACCTTCTGTGGTAAGAACACAAACCAGTGGGTGTACTTCACTCCTGGGTGTGTTAGCCACAGAAGAGTGCCCTTGGAATGGATCACTGGTTTCCTCACCTTTTTAAAAAGCTGTGAAATCCATGATTCTAACAAAAAGATCAGGATGAAGCTCAAAATATAAGAGAAAAGTAGAAATGTTTGGAGTAAAGCCAGAAAAGAGGGAGGAGGGCTGGAGTTTCTCTGGCTTCATCTTCCCTTGGTTCTCCCTAGAAAGGGCTCCAAGGAAAGTCCTTTGTAAACCACTGACCTAAAAGACAGTACATACAATTCTACATGGTATATGAAGAGGGATCTGGGATCATTCTGTTCAGGAACCTGAGAAGACAGGAATGGTCTTTCATGATTCTGTTGACTAATCTGATGGTGGTTTTGCCTTGACATTGGAAGACAGGCCCTATTTGGTCAAGGAATCAAACCCTCTGAGATTGTTATTGTTCTGAACTATGAAACTAAAGTATGCACAGGCATCTACAAGAGGCCCAGGAGGGGCTGGAGAAGATCCTGGGGTCTTCAGAGTCCCAGAGCTTCATAATGTCCTAACTTGCAGTGCAGTTGTGACACTGGGTAGCATCTGCAAGATGATGTTAGTACCCAGGTAAGCTGTCATGCCACATGAAACAGCATCCAGGTAGCCCTAGGTAGGAAGAAAGATGTCATGGCTGAGAAGGCGCCCCCAGGACAGAAAAGAGGTTTGTGTGGACAGTGGTCCAATCCTTCATCTGCTCTTCCCCCTGTTGCTTTTTTCTGATGATGGTGGTCAGTTACAGCTCATGTCAAGACCATGAAATTCTCTGATCCTTCTTTTCCAATGAGAGTCTCCCAAATTAAAAAATTTCTATTTCCATGACAGGGCACTGACCCTATGGTTCTGAGCTACTGGCTTGTACTGAATTTGAAATTGAAATGGGTTTGGGCCATGGGCTGGTCTCTATGCTGCACATTGCAGGTATCACCCTAAATCCTAGTGTTCTCTTTGCCCCTTTATAGGAACCTTGATGGTGTTGACAGGAGGATGATCTGGTCACAGTGTGTGTTAGCATCAGCTGATCTCCAGAAATGGTGGGATAAGTTTCTTAAGAGATCTGGTCAAAGAGAATTACAGGCTGGCCCCCTGAGAGTAGCCCCCAAATGCACATCCCTGAAGATTTTGAGGGCTGAGGCATGCTCCTGGAGAGTTGGTGATGACAGGACTTAGCCCAGAATATTCAGTTTGGTAAAAAAGAACTATACCAGTTTGGTAAAAAAGAGGATTCTATAAGAGGTAGGTCAGAAATGTCTGAGTAAAAGCACTCCATGAGTGGCGGACAGGTCTGTAGAAAGATGGAAATATTGGACAGGGAGGCCTAACTTTCCTAGAGTGGATGGAACTAGAAGATAGCATCAGTGTGGAGTTGAGACATAGTTGGAAAGAGACACAGTTGAACAGTATAACTGCCTTTTCATGATGCAACCAATGTGTGCTCCTTGCTTTTCTATCAATGCTTTTTTGAACCAAACCAAGTTGTTTGGACCCTAGAGGTTCACCTTCATAAAGCTACCTTGTGCAGCTGGTCATACAGTGATTCTAATGTAGCAAATGATGGGGTTGAAAGCCCAGAGTTAGAGTCAGTCCCTCTGTCTTCTTCAGGAAGGGTCTCAAGACACTGCTCTAGAAAAAAGGCTCTGCCTCAAGTTGGCCCAAAGGAATTCTTGAGGTGCACAAGTTTCTGGCTTCTAGGCCCCTCACGGCCAGCCACTCACTTCTGTGTTGGAGAGATATCATGATTGTAGAAACAGTGCAGGGACGAAGTTTCAACATTAGGGTACCAACCACCAAATGCACCCTAAAATTACCAGTCCAACTTTCCATCCAACTACCAACTCAGGAGATCCTGCTGACGGCAGCCTTTGATGCCCTGATGTTCTTAGTAATGACTGCAGCATAATGACCTAGCCAAGGTAAACTAGGAAATGAGTGAAGGAAATATCCAGGGGAAACAAAGTCTTCTGATCAAATCTAATGACTATCAGGGAGGACGTTAATTCCAAAAGAAAACTATGAGAACTAAGAAACAAATTCATCAAAGTTCCGCTACACAAAAATCAACAAAATAATCAGGACTTCCCTGGTGGCTCAGTTGTGAAGAATACGCATGCCAGTGCAGGAAACACAAGTTCAATCTCTGGTCTGGGAAGATCCCACATGCCACGGAGCAACTAAGCCCATGCGCCCCCAACTGCTCCACAACTACTGAGCCTGTCCTGTAGAGCCCAGGAGCCCCAACTACCGAGCCCACATGCCGAAACTACTGAAGCCCACACACCCTAGAGCCTGTGCTCTGCAGCAAGCGAAGCCACTGCAATGAGAAACCCACACACCATGACTAGAGAGTAGCCCCCGTTCACTGCAACTAGAGAATAGCCTGTGCAGCAACTAAGACAGCCAAAAATAAATAAAATTTTAAAAAATCAGTTGTGCTTCTATACACTAGCAGTGAGCAAGCTGAAAACAAAATTAAGAAAACTATTCCACTTAGCATCAAAACAAATAAAATACTTAGGAATAAATTTAAACAAAGATGCCAAAGAACTTGTACCCTGAAAACTATAAAACACTGCTGAAGGAAACTGGGAAGGCACAAACTGAAGGAAATTGGAGGACATCTTTTGTTCGAGAATTGAAAGACTTAATATTGTTAGATGTAATTATTACCCAAAGCAATCTGCAAATTTAATGCAATCCTTATCAAAATTCCTATGGCATTTTTTTAAGAAATAGAAACATCAATCTTAAAATTTATATGGAATCTCAAAATACCATGCATGAATAGCCAAATAATCTTGGTGGGGGGAAAGAATGTTGGAGGTCTCAGAATACCTGATTTCAAAACTCATTACAAAACTACAGTAATCAAAGTATGGTACTGGCATAAAGAGAGACATTTAGACCAATGAAGAGGAACAGAGAGGCCGGAAATAAACCCTAACATACATGGTCAAATTATTTTTGACTAGAGTTCCAGTCTTTTCAACAAATGGTGCTGAGAAAACTGGGCATCTACATATAAAGGAATGAAGTTGGACCCTTATCTTGTTCTGTATACAACAATTAAATGAAAATGAATCAAAGACATAAACATAAAGGCCAAAATGATAAAGCTCCTGGAAGAAACAGTGGGAAACCTTCATGACCTTGCATTTGGCATTGATTTCTTGACTATGACATCAAAAGCACAGGCAACAAAAGCAAGAATAGAAATTTTGGACTATGTCAAATTTTAAAACTACTCTGCATCAAAAGACACAGAGTGAAGAGGCAAACTACAGAATGGAAGAAAATATTTGCAACCCGTATATCTGATAAGAGTTTAAGATCCAGAATATACAAAGAGTTCCTATGATTCAATGATGACAAAACAATTCAATTTAAAAAAATGAACAAAGGATCTGAATAGACATTTCTTCAAAGAAGATATACAATGGCTAGCAAGTATATGAAAAGATGCCCAACACCACTGATAGTTAAGAAAGAGCAAATCAAAATCACAATGAGATAGCAACTCATACCCATTAGGATAACTGTTATTTAAAAAAAGAAAAAAAGAAAAAGGAAGAAGACACGTGTTGGCAAGGATGTGGAGAAACTGGGACCCTTGTGGACTATTGTTTACGTATGTGCACTAATGTAAAATGGTACAGCCATCGTGGAAAACAATGCAGCAGTTCCTCAAAAAATTAAAAATAGAATTACCATACTACCTAGCAGTACCAGTTCTAGGTATATAGCCAAAAATTTAAAGCAGAGTCTCAAAGAGGTATTTATATACTCATGTTCACTGTAGCATTATCCACAATGGTCAAAAAGTAGAAGCAACCCAAATGTCTATCAACCAATGACTGGATGGGCAAAATGTGGTGTATACACACAATGGAATATTATTCAGTTTTTTAAAGGAAAGAGATTCTGATAATTCTTCAACATGGATGAGAACTGAAGACTCTAGGTGATATAAGCCAGTCACAGAAAGACATATACTGTATGATTTCACTTATGTGAGGTATCTAGATTAGTAAAACTCATAGAAACAGAAAGTAGAATGGTTGCCAGGGGCTAGAGGGAGGGAGAAATGGAACTTGATGTTTAGTGGGAACAGAGTCTGAGTTTTATATGATGAAAAAGTTCTGGACTTTGCACAGCAATGTGAATGTTGCTAACAGTACTGAATTATATTCTTAACAGTAGTAAAAAGAATAAAGATTATGTTATGTCTGTTTTACCCCCACTTAAAAAACAATACAGTGCAGGAGGCCTGAAAAATAGGGACTTAGACCAAGAAAGAACAGAGACTCCACTTTTTCTTCATCCTGATTCAAGAGAGCCAGGAGGCAAGTAAGAAATCCTGGGCCTTCAGGTTCCCTTAAGAGAGAAGATCTCAGCCTCTGGAGATGCATTTTTCTCTTCCGGAGTAAATGGATAGTGCAGAACTTATGCCGCAGAATTTATGGGAACTGGCATACATTAAACTATGTGTAATTGTATAAACATATATGTAGGGCTGGCATACATTTAAAGGCTATTGTGGGATGTCTCTGGTGGCTCAGTGGTAAAGAATCTGCCTGCCAGTGCAGGAGACACAGGTTTCATCCCTGGTCGGGGAAGATTGCCACATGCTGCAGAGCAACTAAGCCCTCAACTACTGAGCCTGTGCCCTCTAGAACCTGTGCTCCACAACAAGAGAAGCTACCGAAATGAGCACCCTGTGCTCTAGAGAGTGGCCCTCACTTGCTGCAACTACAGAAAAGCAATGAAGACTCAACACAACCAAAAATAAATAAATAAATACTTTTTTAAAAAAAAAGACTGTGCCTTCCAGTGAAGGCGGATGTGGGTTCAATCCCTGGTCAGGGAAGTAAGGTCCCACATGCTATGGGGTGTAGCCAAAAAAGTTTTTTAAAATGCTGCCATAATGTAGTCCATGAAGACTTGGATGCACCCCAAGTGCAATGCTACCAGAGATGGCCATGGAAGAAGAGGACCCCAGAATTAAGTTCATGAGATGGGTCTGTGACCTGTAGAGCATGGTTATACAGAGAGTCTTATGATCATTCAGATTCATAAGGAGCTCTTTAGTCTCAGAACAAATGGGTAGTTTCAAGAACAATGATGTTGTAGGTAATGTTATAGTGGAAAGAAGACAGAACATCTCTGCATCTTTCCAAGCTATTATGAAAAATGTTTTTATAAATTTGCTTTAAACATTTTTTTCAATGAAAACAATTCTACTTCTATTCAGGCTTTCCCCTGCTGCGCTAACAATCTGATTTCTACAACATTGGCTGGAAGTGAAAATAAAACAGACCTACAATAGAAGTTATAAAAAAAATAAAGTAAAATATAGGTTATTTCAACCACAATCCTTATGTCTATTGATTAAAAATAATAGTAATACTACTCTGTTGCATTGGCATCAAAATTCAAGAGACAGAATGTGTGTGAAGTGACTATTTTTGTCAAAAAGCACATGCGTGTGTACATAGTAGAATACTCCTGTATGGCAGAGGGAAAATGGAAGTCTTTGGGCCAAAGAAGCAAGCTTGATAGGTTTGGTTAGGCTGTCACAGTGCTGGTGCACTTTTAAAACTGGAATTAGCTGCCAACATTTAATATATTAAAGGGAAAATTTTAAATTAAATTATGACAGTCTCAACCATTTAGGGTTACTTACCTGGCTCCTGTAGCATTTGAGTTAGTGATCCCTGTTTTATGGGAAGAAAAAGCTAATAATCTCTTCCAGAAAAAAAGACAAAGTTTTGGAAGATTTTATTTGCCTTGATACCCCTTAGATTATGTCTGCATTGATACCAGTATTTTTGTCAGATATAAAAGTCATTAATCATCTGTATTCAAAGGATTTAATTTCAGGAATGATTTAAAAATATGCAAGGTCACAGGCTTACCTATATCAGGGCAGGTATGATCATTAACTCTGAAGGTTTATAGAACTGGGATCACAGAGATAAGATTTAAATGGGACAAGCTGTCCTACATTGGTGTCAAATGTTACGTTTCAAAATTCAAATTCAATACCATTTTAAAAATTGCATTTCTAAAGCATTAATTTGTGTTAAAATTCAGCAGAGAGCTTCTGAAGAGATACACAATAGCACTGAAGAGAAGGAGCAAATTTTGATTAGTATCTAACAGATCACTTAGTAGTAAAATACTTCAGTTTCAGTTCAGTTGCTTAATCGTGTCCCACTCTTTGCAACCCCATGGACTGCTGCACGCCAGGCTTCCCTGTCCATCACTAGCTCCCGAAGGTTGCTCAAACTCATATCCATCCAACCATCTCATCCTCTGTCATCCCCTTCTCCTCCTGCCTTCAATCTTTCCCAGCATCAGGGTCTTTTCCAATGAGTCAGGGTCTTTTCCAATGTTACTGGAAAAGTAAAATATTTATAAAGACCCAACTGTTGCAAGACTTAATACATATGCCTCCTCTCTCCCAAATGTGTATCAGGGAACATTTGGTGACTTTGAGTGGAAGCAGGAAGGAATTGAGAGATCTGGTCATCCAAAATGAGAAGAAGGATTATCCATAGATGTCTTTGGAATATATGCTCCTTAAAAACCATCACTTGTCAAGAAATATCTATGTTATACATGACTACTAAAGGGCTTCCCTGGTGGCTCAGATGATAAAGAATCCTTCTGCAATGCAGGAGACCCGAGTTTGACCCCTGGGCAGGGATGATCCTCCAGAGAAGGGAATGGCTACCCACGCCAGGATTCTTGCCTGGAGAATCCCCATGGACAGAGGAGCCTGAAGGGCTACAGTCCCTGGGGTCACAAAGAGTTGGACAAGATTGAGTTGCTAAAACTTTCACTATTTTTCTTTTTAAAATTATGAATCCTACTGCCAGGCAGACCTCTTTTCAGATAGATTTGCTTTTCCTGCTCTCTTGAGCTGCTCAAAATCTGAACAGGTGTAGAGGTGAAATGCCATATATACAGAATTTGTCAGTGATATTACACCTGAAACACTTGTACAAAAAGGAGGAGAAAAATTATAAAACTCACACTGATGCCACTGCTAAGGGCCCAGATGACCAAGACATCTGGACCAGGCTAAGCAGAAGCATTATTGGTGTGGAGGTCTCCTTTGGGCAGTGGCCCTCATCCTGGTACGATGTGTTAGACTCCAGGCAACAAATGTGTCCCCAGTGTCCTGGATTCAGTTCCTGAACCAGACTCCAAGTTGCATCGTGTTCTTCTGAGCCCTGTACATGTGCTTCCCTCTACCTGACGTACTTGCTTCCTTGCTCCTCCCTTTTCTTTTTGGCTACTTCTTGTTCATCCTGGAGGTCTCAGCTTAAATAGTGTTACCTCTGGGAGCCCACCTCGACCTCCTAGACCAAGTTAGGGTGCCCCATGTTTGTTTCCCCACAACCCCCAGGACTTGAAAAGCACTGATCACACTGAATAATAGCTTCCTTTACTGTTTATATCCCCTTATAGCTCCAGAGCTTCATGAGGCCAGGAGGCAGGTTTGCCTTGCATTCCTAATGTGGAGTAAGTTACTCAAAAGATATTGGTTGGATGGTTGAACAAACTATAGTCCAACCTGTCTGCTTCTTAGCTTACTCAGATACTCTCAGGTGCCCTCTCAGCTGTGGGACTGTCTAGTGTTTGTGAGCAGGGCTGAGAAGATGGCCAACACTGGCCGTGATGCCTAACAGTTTCCCAAGAAGCAGAAATTCTTGGGACAAGTGAACCAGAGGTTTGGTGTGCAGCCTGGAACTTCTCAAAAACCAGTCTGGAAAGAATGAGATGGAAAAGGAGGATGTGTGTATGAAGGGGGAGGAAGGAAGCTTGGAAATAGCTTCTCAAGACAAAGTGGGATGGTAGTATCTTGACCAGAAGCAGAGAATCAGAGATCAGGAAATCAGAGAACAGAATCAGAGATCAGAGAGAGTCAGCAGATGTCAGGGAGGGCTACAGGCAGATATTTTGGAATGATTTAACACCCAAGGGCAAGAAAGACACCAAGAACTGACACCAGAAGCTAGTTTTGCTTTTCTAGCTTAGAAGCTGGCCATAATGTGGCTGGTTGTCAAAAAGCACAGGCTCTCAAATCCTCTGTTCTTAAGGAGCTTTAGTTGTTTTCTGTACTATGAAACAGTGCAGCTAAAAAAAAAAAATCACTTTTGAAGACTTTCCATGGTCCTCAACATAGAGTCAAATTTCTTAATATGGCCTGCAAAATCTGTCTGACCAGCCTCATCTTTTTCCAAAGACAATGAAGGAATATGAGTGGCTCCAACCCAGAATGGACTGGATTTTCTGTAATCAGAAGAATCTGGAAAAGGAGAATAATTCTAGCCTGGTTCGTCAAACAAATCTGGAAGTTCCACCTGTTAAAACAAGAATGAACTTTCTCCAGGGGCAAGGTGGCAAGAACTCCCTTCCTCTACTTGCAGCCTCTATCTCCTCCCTCTTCTGGGTCTGGGGATGCTGGGACCCCATCCCTCCTCAGTCTGATCTGAGATGGCTGAGTTGTTTCTGGGGCTGAGCAATCTGGTCCCTCCCTACTTGTTCCCCTTATCCAAGGTAGGCGGAGGGGGGCTCTAGCAATGAAACATGGGTAAGCCTGACTTCAGGAGTGGGCCCACCGTCCCCGACATGGATGATACCCTGAGATTTGTCAGGCAGGCAAGTTACCTCCTCGGCCCTCACTGGCAGCCGGCTTCACTTGGATAGGACGATTCATCTGAAAGACATCGGACCAACACACCCCATCAGCACGACCGCCTAGTCCTGGGGCCCCGGCTTCTCCACCCCTGGACTTCTCAGGATCTAAGCCCTCATCCCACCACTCTATACCCCACCACTCTCACACAGGAATTGTAGATTTTCTCCAAGATTCCTCCCTTGAATGCAGGACTTTAGAAAGTGCTAAAGCCTGAGGATTAGGCCATAGGAAGCTCAGGGCAAGTTGAGGAGGGAATGTGGAGGCTAAAGAGATTCTCCTGCTTTGGGCTCTGTGCACAGACCAGGTGAGGCCTGTCCCTCTGGCTCCTGGACTTCCTCTAGGTGAGAGGAATTGGGTAGCAGGGTAGAACTGATACTGCAGATTTGTGTTTTGTGTCTAAGACTGAGAATATAATTTCTATGTGTCATTTAAACAATCTGGGAATCAAGATTTAGTGTTGTCTACCCCCAACTCTGCAATTTAGTGGTTGTATGACTTAGAGTAAGCCATCCTCGCTTGGATTCAACTTGTCAAATGAGAAAAACCTCCCCCAAGCTTCTATGTCATTATAGTCTACACTCACCCTCCCAGTCCTCTCCCTGGGCACCCTCTACCCCTGAGGATGCTGGATTTCTCCAGGGTACCATCCTCAGCCCCACTCACCCCACTCTTCCCTTTCATCTTGAAGAGTCTCATCCACACCCACAGCCTCTGCTCCTGTCTCCACAGGGATGACTCAGAGCTCTGCGTCTCCAGCTTGGACCTCCCGCCTGAGCTTGAGCCCCTTGTGGCCAGCTGCTTGCTGGACACCCCGACTAGAAAGTTCACTGGTACCTTCCACTGAACACACCCAAACCAGAGCTCATCTTTTTGCCCAGACCTGATCCTTCCAGTCATCCAAGCTGTAAACCTGGAAAGCAGCTTGACTCCTTCCTCCCTCCCTTCCCCCACCAACCGATTTCACCTTCTAATTCAGGGGTTCCCTGATCAGGGGTAGATAAGAATCACCCGGGAACCATATCAGACTCTCAAGTTGGGGGAACTCTATCATTCATTGGTAAACGCTCCCAGGTGACTTCGCTATACACCCCACCCACTCCCATCCCCCAACCACCCTGAGAGAATTCATGATTGAATCCCCATCTCACCTTCCTCTCATGGGTGTTGTGGGGATCACATGAGATAATGGGGACGCAAAAGGTCTTTGTAAACTGCCAGGAGCTGGGTGCGTAGGACGTGAGGAATTATTGTTGGGGGGCAGACAGCTGAGTGCTGGGAGGAATGAACCGCAGCCTTCCTGTTCGTGGAGGAAGGGGTACTGATGCCCATCTGGCCTGAGAAGGTGATGATCTGACCCCCTCCCCTCAGGAAATGCAATGCTTCTGCACCAATCAGGGGCCACTCCATCCTCTACCAGTGTGCTTGTTGCTGAGACAACGGGCAGCTTCCTGTTACCATAGCCACAAGTGCTACCCAGTAACCATGGTAACGCCCTGGCAGTCACAGTTGAGCAATTTCCTTTGGATCAAATTTGGAGGAGGGGGGAGTGGGGAGGGTTTAAAAAAAAAAGGAAAACAGGCCAAGCCTGAACCAGCACAATCCCCCTCCCTCCCAGGACTCAGGTTCTTATGCGCTCTGACACACCCGCCCGCTGGTGGTGGAGCACCTGCAGTGGACCAGGTTGTGGGTGGGGGCCGAGACACCGACAGGACTCAGGCTGCAGTCTAGAGGGGATGACAGATCAATCCAAGCAGATCAGGGCGAGCTGGACAGGTCTGGACTGGCCTGGACCAGGGACCGGGAGGACAGGAACCCTCCCTGGACATGGCCACCTGTGACTGTGGAGGAGAGATCAGAGATAGAGCCATGGAGAGCAGAGACACAGGGAGAGATGAAGAGACACAGGAAGACAGAAATGATAAGAGAGTAAGACAGACCTGCAAGGGGCAAGGAAAGAAATACTGGTGGAGATGAGAAGGAACTGAGAGGATAGGGGTCAGGAAGGGAGCATAGGAAAGGGAGGGTGGAGTGTGGCAGAAGGGGAGAAGCCTGGGGTGGGGGGCAGTGAGGGTGAGCAAGCCCATCATTATTTTATTACTTCTTAAATAGATTCTAAGAATTTCTCTCTGGAGCCTAGAGTGATGAGCACATGTGACAGCGGTTTCCATGGCAGCTGCCTCCCCGGCTGGGTTTCTGGGGAGACGGAGCTCACTGGGGCTCTGGAGGATGCCCTTTCCCCTCCCCCGCTGCACCACTCTTTAATGGAGAGTGGGCATTAGGTGCTGCATAAACACGCCCCGTGGACCTGGCAGAGTGCAGGTCTCAGAGTCTGAGCACCTAGACTTTCCACCACTCAGCCAGGTTGTCAGTATTCTCAGAACTCTGAAGAGCCCTGAGCTGGGCCCTTCAGGGGAGACAGCAATGACCCTGGGACCCTGTCCTTAAAGGGTAAAATAATGCCACCATTTCCCAAGAGCCCACTATGTGCCAGGCCCTTCCTGGGGCACTGTATATACACCGTCTCTAAAATTCCTTCCAAACACTACAAGAGAATGTCATTGTTCCCATAGTACAGATGAGAAAGTTGAGGCTGGGGGAGGCTAAGTCACTTGTCTGAGATCACATGGTGATTGAGCTGGGATTTGCCCCCAGGTCTGTCTGACATTGAAGTCCATGATTTTCCCTTGAGTTGCTCAACTCTGTTCTGAAGACATGAACACAAATGAGGCACAGAGGGGCCAGGACCGGGGAGGAATACAAGGTGAAGTGCTGACTCCAGCTGGAGAGGCTGGCTCAGGGACGGCTTTGGGGAGCAGGCAGGGTTTGAGCTGGGTCTTGCAGCACTGGTGTCACTGGGCCATTATGGGAGGGGCAGGGCTGGAGGCTGAACATTCCAGATGGCTGGGGTATGGAGAGGGAGACGCAAGTCTGAAGGAGTAAGGGTTTCCAGGTGGGCACCTGACGTTGAGGGGGCTAGTGAGTGAAAGTTGCTCAGTCGTGTCCAACTCTTTGTGACCCCATGGACTACACAGTCCATGGAATTCTCCAGGCCAGAATACTGGAGTGGGTAGCCTTTCCCTTCTTCAGGGGATCTTTCCAACCCAGGGATTGAACCCAGGTCTCCCGCATTGCAGGCGGATTCTTTACCAGCTGAGCCACTAGGGGGCTAAGGTAGTACAAATTTCTCCCAGTCAGATAGATGTGGATTTAGATCCTGGCTTCATCAGTACAATTTACTTAAAGACTCAGCCTCAGTAGCCACATTAGTAAAAGGGGATTCATGATCCTACTTTGAAGGTGTGGTGAAAGTGACAAAAGCCAGATCATAGTAGATACACCAGATGTAATACGTTTTTTGTTTGTTTTGTGTGTGTGTTTTAAATGGAAGGATATGAAATTGAAAAGTCAGAAGAAGCCAGATTGGGGCAGGCTGTAAAAACTATGATGAGGAAGTTTGTTGTATTTCAAAGGCAGCAGAGATCCAGGGAAGCAGGGGATGAATCTGTCTTATGAAGGATCCCATGAACTGTCATTATGCAGAGAAAGGATTGAAAAGGGAAAAATTAGAGGCAGGAAGATCAGTGATACAGGTAAGGATTGAGGGTGACCTGGATCAGGGCAGAAGGAAATGGACAGATTCAAGAGATGTTGAGGAATAATGAACTGAACTAAAGTATTGGATATGGGGAATGAGGGAGAGGAGGAAATTCTGACCGACAGGTTTCTGGCTTAGGTGTTGGGGAAGTTGGTAGTTTGGCAGGTAGGAGGTGCAGGGCAGGAGCCCAAGATGGTGATGACTGAGTTGGGAAAAGGAATGCTCCCCTAGGCTCTGACCTTCAGTCTCCACTGGGAAGTGGTCGGGGAGGGCATCTGGGATTTGGGTATGTTGTCTGTGACTGAAGGAGAAAGAGAGTTGCCCTCATGAGTTACCTGGGCAACCCTGCCCTGCTTCATTCCTTCCACAGCCAGGGGAGGGATGTGGGAATGGGGTGAAGTACCCACGATTCCCCTTTGAAGAAAAGGCATTGCCTCCTTGGTCAAGCACTTGTCATGGGACCTCAGGGGAGCTCTTGCCCTTGGCCCTTGAACACTTGTTCCCCTGAGTCTCCCAAGTCCAGGCCTATGTCTGCTTCAGGACCTAGCCCTGGAGGGGAAGTCAAGGGAGAGTATGTCAGAAAAAGGAGAGAACAACCCACTCCAGGTCATGGAATGCAGAAGGTCAGCAACAGCACAGACACACACTGGGTCCTGATCCTTCTGCCCCTGTGAGCAGCAAGGAAGGCCATACCTTACTCCTTCTCCCTGCTTGGCTTGCCTACAGTTCCTGCCTTTGGACTCCGCATCGCCTTCTTCAGACTCTTCTGTCCTGATGCTAACTATTCCCTCCACTCGGCACTCATGATACCCTCAGCCCCTTCCCCTCACTGTGGGAAGACTGTTTATTGGAACCTCTCCAAAGAAGGGGCTCCTGGTGGGTCTAAGAGAGGTGTCATGGGTACAAGAGAGAGCTGAGCAGATAAAAAGGAAACCACCACGGTCAGCACTTTGTTCCGCGTCACCCCCTTCCTCTAATTCAGTCCACTCCCGAGTCCCATTCGTTCTAGGGTCTGTATGGTTTTTCTGAACAGATCACAAGTCCATCCTCTCCTCCATCCCTGCCTCAACCCCAGCTCCAGGCCCGTGTCATATTCACCTGCACTCAAGCAACGGTGTCCAGAGGGTAACCTGCCTCCAGCAGTGCTTCCTCTCCACGCCAGCCTCACACCATATCCAGAGTGATCTTTTAATACCAGTCCCTCACTCTTCCCTGCGCGAAATGCACTCACAGTTCCCCATTGTAAGCCTCCAGTAAAGCCCAAGATCCTAAGACTGGGAGCCCGAACCTGTTGGTCGTGCCTCCCCTGTTGTCCTGTACATGTGATCCTCTCCATTCAGCTGGAGCCTTAGCCATCTCCACTGGATACCTTCCCTGCCGGTTCTCACACTGTCCCCAGGATTCCAGAAGTAGCCTTTATCTTTTAGGTTTCTAGGCCCTCAAACGTGATGATCATGATTCAGCTCAGATAGCAGCTCCGCCCTCTCCACTCCTGATGCTTCTTTTATGTGCCCAGAGGTAAACCCCACTGAGGTGCAGTGGGTTATTTCTGGGCTGGAAGCTCCTTGAAGGCAAAGGCGCCAGCTCACGCAATGAGCAGGCGCTGGCACATACAGTGCATCTGTGTGAGATACAGACAGGCAAGTTAGATACTGTGGACAAATTAGGAAGAATGTGCCCCAAAGTCCTATGATCATGAGCATGGCTGGGTCAACAGAGCATGGCTAGACTGCAGCCCGCATTTGCCTTTTTCACTCAAGCTCTTTCGTGCAGGACAAAACCTGCAAAAACAAGTGTACTCAGAGTTTGAAGGGGTGGATGCCCAGGGAAAAGGAGATCATGAGCATGAAGAGAGACAAGTGAGGGAGGGGGCACCTTCTGAAACCTGGAAGGCAGGCCCGAGGTCGGGCCTCACTTTCTCCAGGTGGATTCCGGAGCCTGAAGTGAGGCTGAAAGAAGCCGCTCCAGCTTCCTGGGGAAGAGGCTGCAGAAGCTGGAACAACCACTGAGGTCTGAAGGGAGTCCTGATTTGGGAGCCAAGCTTTAATAGGTGGTAGAGAGGGGCCGGGGGAGGTACCAGTTGGGCAGACACCATGAAATTTCTCCTAGGGGTTCAAGCTTTCTCTTTGAATTTGACCCAGCTTTTCCTAACCCCACAGTGACAGTGTGACTGTCTCCAGTAGGAGTCCAGATTGAAGTCTTGTCTCTGCTTCTCCAGCAGGTGGCAGGTGTGCCCAGGACCCTGAGCCTATAGGAAGCTGGGCACCTTCCCCCTCCATGCTGGTGGGCCCCAAGGCCAGGTGACTAAAGCTGCTGCTGCCCCTGGCAGGCCCAGAGGAAAGATGGATGGCTCGGCCAATGCTGGGGCTAGCCAACAAGGCCATCGATTTTCATTTAGGAGAATAATTAAATATTAATTTTCACTTTGTTAAGCTGAGGAGGGTGAATCAAGCCAATCCTGGCAGTATCAGAGGAAGTCAGGCCATGTTGGAAGCCTGAGGATGACAGGGTCAGAGGGGCCAGGTGTACCCAGTCATCGTCTGCTCTAGAACCTTTGACCCCTGTCTGCCACCAGCCTGGCTCAGGTAACAGTGCAGTGGCTAAGTGAATGAGTTCTGGAGCCTGACTACCCAGGCTCAAAGCCCTGATCTTCCCATCGGTAACTACCCGACCTTGGGCAAGTCACTTGTTCTCCATGACTCAATTTCCTCATCTATAAAATGTGAGTGCCATACCTTCTTCATAGAGGATTAAATGACTTTGAACGTGTCAAGTGCTAGGAACACTGTCGCTATCAATACCTGTTAGTTATTATTTCTCTTTTCCTTCCCAGAAATCACCCTAGTAGCATAGTGCTTCACTGTCCTGATCTCAGGTGCCCTCAGCTCAATAGAGTCCACCAGGTACCCCTTCAACTGGGGAGCCCTGTGGCTGGTTGAGGAGGGGATGTTTTTCTTTGGCTACCCCAGGTTTTAGCTGCAGCCTGTGGGATCTTTAGTTGCAGCATACGGATTCTTAGTTGTATTCAGAATCTAGTTCCCTGCATGCATGTGCATGCTAAGTTGCGTCAGTTGCGTCCGACTCTTTGTGATCCTATGGCCCACAGCCCACCAGACTCCTCTGTCCATTCAATTCTCCAGGCGAGAATATTGGAGTGGGTTGCCAGGCCTTCCTCCAGGGGATATTCCCAACCCAGGGATAGAACCAGAGTGTCCGACAGCTCCTGCGTTGGCAGGTGGGCTCTTGACCACTAGTGCCACCTGGGAAGCCCTGTAGTTCCCTGACCAGGGACCAAACCCAGATACCTGCGGGTTTTTGGTTTTTTGGTTTTTTGCTATACAATAGGTCCTTGTTGATTATCCATTTTGAATATAGTAGTGTGTCCCAGCTATCCCTTTCCCCAGGCAACCGTAAGTTCACTGTCTAAATTTGTGAGTCTCTATTTTGTAGGTTCATTTATACCATTTCTTGTTAGATTCCACATATAAGGGATGTCATATGACATTTCTCTTTCTCTGTCTGACTTCCTTCACTCAGTGTGACACTCTCTAGGCCCATCCGTGTTGCTGCAAATGGCATGATTTCACTCTTTTTAACGGCTGAGTAATATTCCATTGTGTATCTGTGCCGTATCTTCCTTATACACTCCTCTGCTAGATCCTCTGCATTGGGAGCACAGAGTCGTAGCCACTGGACCACCAGGGAAGTCCCTGGGGGGGATTTGTTCTCCCAGATTTCATCTTAATTTTTTTCAGTGTCTTCTGTTAGCTTTCAAGATAAAGTCCAAACCCTTCACCCTGGGATTCAAAGTTTCCGCTTCAACCATTGCCCTCTGTGGATCTTCTCTCTGGTCTGGCCTGTGCTCATGTGAGGACCCTCCTCTACACTCCCAGCCCCATTTCACACCCATCTGTTCCTCTTGTCTCTGCACCTTTACCATGATGTTTCCCATATATGGAGTCTTATCACTTGTCTCCCTGACTCTTAATTCTAGTGACAGAAGTCATTTACTCCCAAGGGTGGATCCATAATGACTTCTACTATCACTCCTAGTAATGCTGCTATTACTACTACTACCATCAGCTAACCTGTACTGAATACTTACTTATGAGATTTGCACTTTATATGACTTAGTTTATTTAATTATTATAACAGCCCTACAAGCTCAATTTCACAGAGGAGGAAAGCCTAGGCTTAGAGCGGTAAAGACTTGCCCAAGGTCATAGAGTTAGTGAGTGGTAGGTCCTGGATTGACACCCAGGTCTGTCTAGCTCCAGAGCCTGCCTACAGAGGATTGGTGAGGGTGATAAGTTGGTGTTGTGGTGGTGGACTTTAGTTGCTAAGTGTTGTCTGACTCTTTGAGACCCCATGGACTGTACCCCTCCAGGCTCCTCAGTCCATGGGTTCTCCAGGCAAGAATACTGGAGTGGGTTGCCATTTCCTTCTCCAGGGGGTATTCTCTACCCAGGGACTGAACCCGGGTCTCCCGCACTGCAGTCTGGTTCTTTACCACTGAGTCATCCAGGCAGCCCACGTTGGTGTTACTTGGCACTGAGCCTTCAAGAGCCAGGCTCAAGTTCCTTCACTTACAGGATTAGTTCTAGGACCTGACACCCCATTGACAGCTTGATCAGCTCTAAGTAAAGCTTGTCTTTTTTTAAAAATGTAATTTAATTTTCATATTTTGATTACACTATGCAGCTTGGAGGATTTTAATTCCTCAACCAGGGCTTGAACCTGGGACCTCAAGCAGTGAGCGTGGAGTGCTAACCATTAGACCACCAGAGAATTCTCTAAAGTTTGTTTTATTGCTGGAGGGCTCTGATGATGAGAAATGAATTCTTTATACTGAGCTGAAATTAATGTGGCTGTTTTTTATACCCCCACTGATCCTGGTCCTGCCCTATGGGGACACCCATAGAAAACCAAATCCTTCTTCAGGATCTGAAGGCGGGTACCCACCCCAGCAGTAATATGTATTGAGATCTTACTCTGTGCCAGGTACTTGCTAAGCCTCAGTTAATCCCAATAGTCCAGTGAGCTAAGCGTTAGTATTACTCACTCCCTATAGGGGAGGAATTGAAGCTCGAATGTCTAAGTAATGTATCTGAAGACACAGAAATGCTAAATGACAGAGTTGGGATTCAACTCCAGTTTGTGAGACTCAAAAACTAGTATTCGTAATTATTATGTTATGATGTCTCCCTATTGTAGCCCCCACTAAACCCTGTCCAGCTAAATATCCCTGATTCTTCAAATTATCATTCCATAATATATTTTATGTCCCTATACCATCCAAGTCTCTTTCTGGTAGGCTCATGACCCTCTTAATCCTGAGGCCTGGAATTGGATATATTCCCAGGTTTGGCCTGCCCAGGGCAATAGCATTCTTGCTCTAGACATGTCACTCCTTGGACAAGAGAAAAACTGTGTAGTATGACTTGCTCTTGGTGAACCCTAGTTCACCAAGTGTTAGGAACACTAGTTCCTAACAATCACCACTTTCTTCCTTTAGCAGGAGGTCCTGCTTTGTTCTCTGCTCAGCGATTAGCCATTAGCCAAGGCCATATCAAGTGCCACTAATGTACAGTGGCCTAGCTCCCTGTAGAATGAGGTCTCCCTTAACCTTGAGCTAAGTGTTTGGGGGTGTGGAAGGAAAGCAATCTTGGTGAGTCAAGACACCCAAAACAGCATTACAGGAAGAGGATCATCAAGGACCCCAGAACTCGAAGAAATGGGGTACCAGCCCAGCAGAGCCTCTCCCCTGTGGATCTGCAAATATACTCACACCGGTGACAAATGACACCTAACGCTATGATTTTAGCCAACATGGACAAATTCTAGCATAGCTCATAGTAATGCCTTTCCTAAAAGATGGGAATGGTACGCTTGGCCCAAGAGTCTCAAGCCCATTTCTTTGGACCAGAAGACTGAATATAACATATAACCTGTAGCTGTTAAGGGTACAGGTAAGTCCTCTGCTAGAAAGATGACTCTTCTTCTAGTTCCTGATCCCAGCCCAGCCACCACATGCTGCTTTGGCAAGCACGTAGGGCATGTTCCCAGCCGGAGGTGGTTCCCACCCTCCCAGCCCTGGTGGACTTACCCCTGGCAGGGTCTTCTGCTCGTGAAGTGCACTCTGGGCCTTGAGAGCAGAGTCCCGGGCGCAGTAGGTGAGGAAGGCACAGCCTGGGGAGGAAGAGGCTGGCTCAGGGGTTTTCCTGAAACCCCCAGATACTCTTCCTGGAAAGACCCTATTACACTGACAAACTCAAGGCCATTCTCCTTTCAACAAGGGTATTGCTTCTGAGAAGGCTTCTCTGCCTCCCACCTTCTCTGAAGGGAGGATCTTCATGCGTCCGTGTCACAGACTCTGGCTCGCTCACTCGCTCCTGGCCTTTTGCCTAGGGAACATGTGCACCCACACCCAATCACATATTCATGCAATCCCACATCTCCCCTCCCCACGCCAACCATAAATCCTGTTGGGGTTAAAACTCCCTAAGCCGCTTTGCCTTCAGCTTTAACCCCAACCTCCCCCTTCCTTTTTGGATTCATACTCCTAGTCTCTAAGAATCAGCCTCAATTCCTTCCCAACTCAGTTTCAGATGGGAGGAGACAGAAGAGGAGGAAGAAGGTTGGGAACCAAGCCCAGGACCCCACAACTCCTTCCTGATACCTCCTCCTAGTTTGAATCTAAGAAATGGATTGATTTGAGGCTTGGGAGATGGAACAGGTTTAAGGACATGCTATAGATAGGAGCTTCTAGGGACTTCCAGTCCTATCCAAAGTACTTGATCCATCAACCCTCCCAGGACTGCAGGACAGGGCCTCTTAAAGTGTTTTTATGCCCCATATCTGATGGGGCATAAAATCTGACTTCTCTAAAAGAATGAGTAGTTAAAGGGGGAGAGAAGGAGTCTAAGTTGAACCAAATGTTCAGTCCTACCCACTCTTTGTCCAGCCTCAGAACCTGTAGCCTGCTAGGAAGCATAGGGCCAAGACTTCTGTTCCAAAAGTCATTGAACACTCACTTACTCAGAAAAGATTTATTGAATACTTACTTCTTATAGTGGTATATTATGATGGCTTGAAGGTAAAGTGATAACAAGACAGACACATTTCCTGCCCTCATGGGAATCATGTCAAGGATCATGAGGGAGACGTATCTAAGTCCACACAATTGAGGAATGAATGTCTCAAAGAACACACTGAGTTCTCAATAACAAAGGGGGGTTAACGTGATGGAAAGGGTAGTGATATTTCAAGCAGAGAGAATAGTACATATGAGGACTGAGTGAAGAATTCAGTGTGTTGGGGAAACAGATGGAAGGCCAGTATGGTTGAAGGTTGGTAACTGGGGGCAGATTGGCCAGAGAGGCATGCAGGGATCAGCTCATCTGTAACTTCAGTTTGATTTTGAATTTTGTCCTAAGAACAGTAGAGAGCCACTAAAGGGTTTTAAGCAGGGTTGTGACATTAGGTCTGTGTTTTCAAGAAGAGCCTTCTGAGTAAAGGAAGGAGAAAGACTAAAGGAAGAGAAAGTGGATGTGGGAAACCATTAGGAGCTTGGTGCAGTTTTCCACTTAGACCTCAGCAGACTGCAAAGGCAAATGGGAACATTTTATCCATTGTCTTCTATGTGGCTGTCCTCTTAAGGTGGGCAGATATCTGCCATTCACTGGGTTAAAGAGACCTTAGAGAACTCCTGGAACAACCACTTATCATATCAATAGGAAAATTGACGCCCAGAAAGTATGCCAGTGGTAGCACAGGGTTTGGAATCTCCAACTCCTAGGCTGAGCTTGTTTTCAAAGCACTGTGGCTGCCCCCTTCAGTATTCAGCCATCTAAAAGAAAATGAGTCACTCTGGCTTTTGGACGTCACTGTTGCTGGGGAGAAGGTGGAGAATATGTTGATTGGGAGACCCTCCCCATTGACCTTGCAAAGTAACCTTGCCTTCAAGAGTTGTGGGTTGATTTGGGGAAAAAATCATCAAAACCTGATTCCGCTTACATCCCTGCTCCATCTTCCACCACCAAACCATATTAGCTGACGTCAGAACTGAGCAGGGCTGGGGCCCTGTCTGAAAGGCTCAAGGGCCTAGTTGCTGCCAAAAGGAGCCCTGTGTGGACAGGGAGTGGAAGAATGGAAGGATAAAAAGACAGAGAAGCATGGCTTGAGGGACAGATGAATGGAAAAAAAACAAAACAGGAAAAATTAGAACTAAGTGGAGAGAGAGAAAGGATCAGGGAACAGTTCAGAGACTCTGATGGTGTTTGAGTGAGAAGAGTGAGAATTGAAGATAATCTATACACTTCCTTTACTACACAGATCCCTCAGCAAGACCAGCTTGTACTTACATACTGAAATAAATGTCTAAAAAATAAGACCATAAGTTGCTATGGATGGACTGGCAGTTGGCAACTGGACTGCATTAGAAGGGATCTGGGTGGTATGGTCTTGTGGTTTCATGCCCCTTTAAAAATCACCCCACTCCAAAGGGTTTAAGATGCACTGCTACATAGCTGGTCCCGGATCCTCTATGGGCATTTTCCTGAAACTCCTACATTAGTGTGTCTAGGAACTCCCCAAAGCCTCTGAGTTGAAAAGGTGGCAGCCTGATTCCAGCTCTCAGCCCTTAGGAAAATACATGTAGCTGTTACCCAGGGCCCACCACTTCTGTCCTGGAAAGATCATGGAGGATAGTTGGAGACCCTCCCCTACTCCACAGATCCTGAAACTACAGCATGGTGAAGGTGGGGAGAGAAAAAGGTGATTCTTCTCAAATAATTTCCTTCCCGTGGCCATGTATGACATGTGACTCTGGCCATCTTACTCCAGCCCAGCCTGGACAGACTTTTCTGCATGTAAACAAGCCTCCTCCCTCTCCCTACAGGAAGAAAGAGGTGTGGCAGGACAGGACCATGGTGCCTGTCTCTTGAACAGGGCCTGGGAGAAGACCACTTTCTGCCTCTTCAACTTGACCCACCCTGAGGCTCTGGTCCACAGGTTCTGTTCTAGGACCAGCTTGTGAGGAAGGGAAAGCCATAAAGAGGATTGGGAGGCCATAAAGAGGATTGGGAAGGGACAAATATGTGGCACGGGAGTGAGGAGATTAGAGGGTAAAAGAAGTGTGGGTTCAGCTGAGAGGACACCTGAGATGTGGGGGATGAGGAAGCACAGATGGCTGGAGTTCCTGCTGAGGTCAGAGTCCTGGACTCAGATCAGAAGAAGATAGTGTTGGGGTTCTGGATGGGAATGGAGAGACTGGGGCTATTCCTAAGCAAGAAGGTGGAATTTGGTGCTGAGAGCCTCCTGGGAAGGGAATTGGATTTTGTGGTTTAGACGGGCCTGCATTCTGAAGAAGGCGAGAGTTTGGGTCTGTGGGATTTTAGGTTGGCAATCTGAATCAAAAAAAGGCTCCAGATGTTGCCAGGTCTTGGAGGCAAGAATGAGGGGTGCAAGTCCAAAATGTGTGTAAATGTGGTTATCCCTGAATGGGCTGGCACCAGGTTGGGGGTGGTGGGTGGTGATTCAGGAATGATTGGGTCCAGGGTTTGGGAGACTGAGGGTGTCAGAGACTTAGAAGGTGGAATAAGTTCCCAAATTCCTGGATTTGGGCTGTCTGATGGGAAAGATGGAGAGAAGTCCAGCTGAAAGGCGGAGACTGTTAGGATGTGAGAGCCGAGGGGTAGGGAGTTGGAGGTTAGAATAGAGAACACATCAGGGGGCCGGAGTGATGATCAGAAAGGAGGGTGTCAGAAAATTCTGGGTTGAGGGTGATCCGGGAGAAAGACTGGGCTGAAGTGGGCTGGTACTGGACTGGTGTTGGACTGGCTCTAGGCAGGGCTTGGGTTGGGGCTGCAGTTGAGGCTGGGATTTGGGCTGGGCCTCGCTCTAATCGGATTGGGGCTGGGCTGGGCAGGGCTGGGCAGGGCTGGGCTGGGCTGACCCCGCGCACCTTTGTGGAGGCCGGTGAGCCGGTCCTTCAGCACCGTCAGCTCGTAGATGCGGCCGAACTCCTCGAACAGCGGCTTGAGGTCCTGCTCGTCCAAGCCCCGCGGGATCTGCCCCACGAAAAGCTTGATGGCGTCGTGGTCCTTCATGGGCACGGCAGGACCCGGGTTTAGCCCGCTCATGCCGATGCCGCTGTCCGCGGTGCTGAAACCCAGGCGCGGGCCGGGGCCGGCGGGCGGCGCAGACCCTCCGGGCGCCGCGGCCATATCCCCGCCCGGTCCGCCCTCCCGCCGGTCCCCGCCTGTCCCGCCGTCCCCTCCCTGGACCGGTGGAGAGGGCCGGGGGGGAGGGGGCGGGACCCAGGCGGAGAGGGCAGGGGGGGAGGCTGCACAGGGGGCGGGGTCCGGGTGGAGGGGCGTAGAAAGGGTGGGGCAGGCTGGAAGGGGGCGGGGCAGGGGGCGGGGCAGGCCCGGGCCGAGGCGGCGGGACGCTGGGGTCTGGCTTGAGGTCCCCGCGCGGCGCTCTCTGGGCTCCCGCCCGAGCTCTCCCGGAGCTGAGCCCCGAGCCCCAGCCCCTGTGTTTGATGACGTAAGGGCAGCTGGCCGCCGGGTCTACGCAAATGATTTGCATAATGAGGAAGCAACGGCCAATCAGAGATGGAGTTGACCGGGTTCGGCCGGGGGCGGGAGGGGCGGCTGGGCTCTAGCGCTCCTTCCTGCTCGCCATGGCAACCGGACCCTAGGATGCCCTGTGTCTGTTGAGTATGTGCGGGCGTGGCCGTGGATCGTGCGTGTGCGCCTTGGACAGCGTGAGGGGAAGTAGCTTTGTCATGCGTGGTAATGTCTGAGGGAGTCAGAGCTAACCCCTCTCCTCACACACCAGCACACACAGGCACACACTCCAATCACTGGAGCGTTTCCTGCGGGGGTGGATGGGGATTCCTCTTCTCGATTCCCACTACCGAAGCCAGTCCTCGGAGCAGATCCCACCCCGCCTATCACACAGCTCTCTCCTCAACAACTACCTTACGCACGAGACTCAAAACATTCGTCTCCCACGGATCCCACAAAAACTAAAAATAAAATTTTAAAGAAAGACAAAACAAAAACTCCAAAACACTCTTAGAACATGAATTCCTCCTCAGGAGAGTGAGGGAACTTATATAGCCATATTTGCTCACGCACCTAGTTCATCCTGATACTGTGAGCTCACGAGTGTTATCCTTTTTTCCCAGAAAAGGAAGCTGAGGGTCTGAGGGTCAAGGAGGTTAGGACCAAGCCGACCGCTAACATCTGCTGGGGCCAGGGCAAAAGAAGAAATGAAAATACACATACTGTGTGTCTAAATATTTAAAAGATATAAATCAAGTTACAAGTTGTTAAATAAAATATGTTTATTTCTTATTTCCACAAATACTCCTTCATAATAAAAATGAAAAATATGTGTAAAACTTTAATATGATGGAAAGTTGGCAATATATCAGAGCTGATGGAATTTTTATTGTGCTTGCTTATGTCTGAGTATTCTCTTGATGGGTCAGTGATATTTGGACACAAGTAGTACAATAAAGATAAATAATTCATAAGATATGTTTATTTCATAATTTTTTCTTGCCTTCTTTCATTAAAATTGCTAATCTGTCTTAATTGATGACTGTTCAAGAGCAGCAGTAGCAACTGGAATCAACAAAAATGTTGTTACAATATTCAAATTCAGAAATAAAAATTAAAAAAAATTTTTTTTTACTTTTAGTAAAAGTTATTCTTTGTAATTACCTGATTATGGAATGGTTACCAGAATATTTGTTTCACTGAGCTTGATGTATTTTTTCTAATTTCTTTGAAACTTTCTCTACAAGTCTATTTTTTAGTTTTCAACTGTTCGGAGAATTTTCCTGTTGTCTGTCTTTTATGGACTTCTAGTTTGAGAACATAGCCTGTACAATTTCAGTTATTTTACATTTGTTGAGGTTTTGTGATCCTCAGAATATGATCTATCTTGGTAAATGCTTCGTTGGTGACTGAAAAGAATATTTTCAACAGTATATTCTGCTGTAACTGGATGGAGTGTTCGGTAAATGCTGATTAGATCCTGTTGGTTGGTGGTGGTGTTGAGTTCTCTGTCTTTGCTGACTTTATGTCTACTTGTTTTCTCAACTGTTGAGAGAGGGGTAAGTCTCTCTCAACAGTTTAAGTCTAAAACTGTAATTGTGAATTTATTTCTCCTTCCAGTTCTATTAGTTTTTGCTTCACATATGTTGCAGTTCTCTTGGTTGGTACATACACATTTAGGATTGCTATGTCTTTCTGGTGGATTGACTCTTTTATCATTATGTAATGTCAATGATTATATTCTTTGCAGCCAAAGATGGAGACGCACTATACAGTCAGCAAAAACAAGACTAGGAGCTGACTGTGGCTCAGACCATGAGCTCCTTATTGCCAAATTCAGACTTAAATTGAAGAACGTAGGGAAAACTACTAGACCATTCAGGTATGACCTAAATCAAATCCCTTATGATTATACAGTGGAAGTGACAACTAGATTCAAGGGATTAGATCTGAGAGACAGAGTGCCTGAAGAACTATGGACAGAAGTTCATGACATTGCACAGAAGGCAGTGATCAAGACCATCTGCAAGAAAAAGAAATGCAAAAAGGAAAAATGGTTGTCTGAGGAGGCCTTACAAATAGCTGAGAAAAGAAGAGAAGCTAAAGGCAAAGGAGAAAAGGAAAGATATACCCATTTGAATGCAGAGTTCCAAAGAATAGCCAGGAGAGATAAGAAAGCCTTCCTCAGTGATCAATGCAAAGAAATAGAGAAAAACAACAGAGTGGGGAAAACTAGAGATCTCTTCCAGAAAATAAGAGATTCCAAGGGAACATTTCATGCAAAGATGGGCACAATAAAGGACAGAAATGGTATGGACCTAACAGAAGCAGAAGATATTAAGAGGAGGTGGCAACAATACACAGAAGAACTATACAAAAAAGATCTTCATGATCCAGATAACCACAATGATGTGATCACTCACCCAGAGCCAGACATCCTGGAATGCAAAGTCAAGTGGACCTTAGGAAGCATCACTACAAACAAAGCTAGTGGAAATGATGGAATTCCAGTTGAGCTATTTCAAATCCTAAAAGATGATGCTGTGAAAGTGCTGCACTCAATATGCCAGCAAATTTGGAAAACACAGCAGTGGCCACAGGACTGGAAAAGGTCAGTTTTCATTCCAATCCCAAAGAAAGGCAATGCCAAAGAATGTTCAAACTACCGTACAATTGCACTCATTTCATACGCTAGCAAAGTAATGCTCAAAATTCTCCAAGCCAGGCTTCAACAGTATGTGAACTGAGAACTTCCAGATGTTCAAGCTGAATTTAGAAAAGGCAGAGGAACCAGAGATCAAATTGCCAACATCTGTTGGATCATCAAAAAAGCAAGAGATTTCCAGAAAAACATCTACTTCTGCTTTATTGACTATGCCAAAGCCTTTGACTGTGTGGATCACTATAAACTGTGGAAAATTCTGAAAGAGATGGGAATACTAGACACCTTACCTACCGCCTGAGAAATCTGTATGCAGGTCAATAAACAATAGTTAGAACTGGACATGGAACAACAGACTAATTCCAAATTGGGAAAGAAGTATGTCAAGGTTGTATATTGTCACCCTGCTTGTTTAACTTGTATGCAGAGTACATCATGTGAAATGCCAGGCTGGATGAAGCACAAGCTGGAATCAAGATTGCCAGGAGACATATCAATAACTTCAGATATGCAGATGACACCACCCTTATGGCAGAAAATGAAGAAGAACTAAAGAGCCTCTTGATGAAACTGAAAGAGGAGAGTGAAGAAGTTGGCTTAAAACTCAACATTCAGAAAACCAGGATCATGGCATCCAGTCCCATCACTTCACGGCAAATAGATGGGGAAACAATGGAAACAGTGTCAGACTTTATTTTGGGGGGCTCCAAAATCACTGCAGATGGTGACTGCAGCCATGAAATTAAAAGATGCTTGCTCCTTGGAAGAAAAGCTATGACCAAACTAAATAGCATATTAAAAAGCAGAGACATTACTTTGCCAACAAAGGTCTGTCTCATCAAAGCTATGCTTTTTCCAGTAGTCATGTATGGATATGAGAGTTGCACTATAAAGAAAGCTGAGTGCAGAAGAATTAATGCTTTTTAACTGTGGTGTTGGAGAAGACCTGAGAGTCCCTTGGACTGCAAGGAGATCAAAACAGTCAATTCTAAGGGAAATCAGTCCTAAATATTCACTGGAAGGACTGATGTTGAAGCTGAAACTCCAATACTTTAGCCACCTGATATGAAGAACTGACTCATTGGAAAAGACCCTGATTCTGGGAAAGATTGAGGGCAAGAGGAGAAGGGGATGACAGAGGATGAGATGGTTGGATGGCATCACTGACTCAATGGACATGAGTTTGAGCAAGCTCCGGGAGTTGATGAGGGACAGGGAAACCTGGCCTGTTGGAATCCATGGGGTCGCAAAGAGTTGGACACAAGTGAACAACTGAACTGAACTGAATGTCATTCTCTGTTCTTGACAAGTTTCTTACTTTGAGATCTGCTTTATCTGACATTAATATAGCCATGCCTGATTTATTTTTGGTTAATGTTTACATAGTATATCATTCTCTATCCTTTTTTTTCAACCTACTTGTCCTGTTATATTTGATGTGACAGCATATGGTTGCGTGTCATGGTCTTTGTAGACTGGGACCTAGGGACTGGAGTTGACAAGAAGGATGCAGGGGACCCAAGTCTCAAGTGAAACAAGGGTGCTTTATTTGCAGAAAAGCATGTTTATATATCTTCATACAAGGCAGCTTTAGGCAGTAAAAAAAATTGAGCAAAAACAAAGCCAAGCAAATAACAATCTTCAAAGGGCCAGAAAGCATTTCATATCCTGAGTAAGAGGGGCATAACTGAATAAATTTCATTTGAGTAAGAATGGCAACCCACTCCAGTGTTCTTGCCTGGAGAATCCCAGAGACGGAGGAGCCTGGTGGGCTGCCGTCTATGGGGTCGCACAGAGTCGGACACGACTGAAACGAATTAGCAGCAGCAGCAGCAAGGTCGCTGAAGCGAGTTACTGAAAGGAATCCAAGAAGGTGCCCCTTCTCATGATCTCAGTCCTGAGAACTGTGTGCAGCTCTGCTCTCTCCTGTTTCCCAGGAACTGATAAGGAATAGTGAGTCCTTGAAAAACGGCACACAAAAGAACAACATATTGGATCCCTTAAAGTTGAATGTCCCCTGACAGTTGGGTCATTTTTTAAATTTCAGTTCAGTTCAGTTCAGTCGCTCAGTTGTGTCCGACTTTTTGCGACCCCATGAATTGCAGCACGCCAGGCCTCCCTGTCCATCACCAACTCCCGGAGTTCACTCAGACTCATGTCCATCGAGTCCATGATGCCATCCAGCCATCTCATCCTCTGTCGTCCCCTTCTCCTCCTGCCCCCAATCCCTCCCAGCATCAGAGTCTCTTCCAATGAGTCAGCTCTTCACATGAGGTGGACAAAGTACTGGAGTTTCAGCTTTAGCATCATTCCTTCCAGAGAAATCCCTGGTCTCATCACCTACAGAATGGACTGGTTGGATCTCCTCGCAGTCCAAGGGACTCTAAAGAGTCTTCTCCAACACCACAGTTCAAAAACATCAATTCTTCCGCGCTCAGCCTTCTTCACAGTCCAACTCTCACATCCATACATGACCACTGGAAAAACCGTAGCCTTGGCTAGACGGACCTTTGTTGGCAAAGTAATGTCTCTGCTTTTTAAATTTAGGTAATCAATTTTTGTCTTTTAATTGTTGTATTTAGACCATTTACATTTAATATAGTTATCGATATACTAGGGTTTTAAATCTGCCACCTAATTTTCTGTCTTCTTTTTGTTCCCTCTGCTCTTCATTTCTCTATTTTCTTTTTTCAATCTTCCTTAGGATTAATTGTTCCTTATTTAGGTACACTGTAAATACACATCAAAGTTTACTTGTATTGACATTTTACCAGTTCAAGTGAAGTATAGAAAATCTACCTACCTTTAAGTCCCTTTGTGTGTGTTAGTCACTCAGTTGTGTCCAACTCTTTGTGATTCCATGGACTATAGCCCACCAGGCTCCTCTGTGCATGGGGTTTTCCAGGCAAGAATACTGGAGTGGGTAGCCATTCCCTTCTCCAGGGGATCTACCTAACCCAGGGATCAAACCTGGGTCTCCCATATTGCAGGCATATTCTTTATACTATCTCAGCCACCAGGGAAGCCATAATTCATCTTCCCTCATTTATAATTGTCATAACTATGTCTTCTATACACTTTGAAAACCACGTCAATATTATTCAAAAACAATTTTCTCTTGGAAAACCCAGAGGAACAGTAAAAACCTACTATATTTACCTGTATTTTCACCTTTTAAAGTTTTTATTTTATATTTTATTTATTCCTCTTTTGACCATACCATGCAGCATGTGGGATCTTAGTTCCTACACCAGGGATTGAACCCATCCCTCCTGCATTGGGAGTGAGTATGGAGTCTTAGCCACTGGACCACCAGGGAAGTCCCTCCTATGTTTTCATCTTTCCATTGTGTTTTCTCTCATTCCAGATAGTCTAAAATTCCTTCTTTTATCATTTCCTTTGCATTTTCATAACTTTGTTAACCCTTCTTTTAAGGCAGTTGCCCTGGTGACAAATTCCCTAAGTTACCCTTCATCTGAAAATATCTATTTTTTAACTATTAAAAAAATTTATTTATTTGGCTGGACCAAGTCTTAGTTGCAGCATGTAGGATCTTTACCTGTGGCATGCAGACTCTTAGTTGCAGTATGTGGGATCTAGTTCCCTGATGGAGGATCAAACCTGGGCCCTGCATTGGGAGCACAGAGTCTTAGCCACTGGGCCACCAGGGAAGTCCCTGAAAATATTTTGATTTCCCCTCATTCCTGAAGGATATTTTTGCTGAATATAGGATTCTAGCTTGACAGTTATTTTCTTTCAGCATATAAAACACGTGCCAATTTTTTATGGCCTCCACAATTTCTGGTGAGAAATCTGTTGTCTGTCATTTGAATTATTTTTCTCTGATAGGTAAGTTGCCATTTCTTTCTCACTACTTTTACGATACTATCTTTGTCTTTAGTTTTCAGAAGTTTGATTATGAGGTGTTTTGAAGTAGATTTCTTTGGCATTATCCTGTTTGGAATTTGCTAAATTTGGGTAGTTTTCAGCTATTCAAGGACCTTTTCATCCCCTTCCTCTTTTACCTTTTTCTTCAGAACTATGATCTTTTGTTAATCCCATAGGTCCCTGAAAGAAAAGTGAAAGTGAAGTCGCTCAGCCATGTCTGACTCTTTGCGACCCCGTGGACTGTAGCCTACCAGGCTCTTCCATCCATGGGATTTTCCAGGCAAGAGTGCTGGAATGGATTGCCATTTCCTTCTCCAGGGGATCTTCCCGACCCAGGGATCAAACCCGGATCTCCCGCAGTGCAGGCAGACTCTTTACCGTCTGAGCCACCAGGGAAGCCCATAGGTCCCTGAGGCACTGTTAAATTTTTTTAAGTCTATTTTCTCTCTGTTGTTTAGATTTGGTAAGTTCTTTTCTACCTTCAAGTTCACTGATTCTTTCCTCTGCATTCTGGTGTCAAGCCTATCTAGTGAGTTTTTCATTTTGGTTGTTGTATTTTTCATTTCTAAAATTTCTCTGTTCAGTTCAGTTCAGTCGCTCAGTTGTGTCTGACTCTTTGTGACGCCATGGACTCCAGCAGCCCAGGCTTCCCTGTCCATCACCAACTCCCAGAGCTTGCTGAAACTCATGTCCATCGAGTCAGTGATGCCATCCTCTGTCATCCCCTTCTCCTCACACCTTCAATCTTGCCCAGCATCAGGGTCTTTTCCAATGAGTTGGGCTCTTCACATCAGGTGACCAAAGTATTGGAGCTTCAGCTTCAGCATCAGTCCTTCCAATTAATATTCAGAACTGATTTCCTTTACAGCTGACTGGTTTGATTTCCTTGCAATCCAAGGGACTCTCAAGAGGCTTCTACAACACCACAGTTCAAAAGCATGAATTCTTCTAACATTTCTACTTTGTCCTTATTTATATCTTCTATTTCTCAGCTGAGACATCCTATTTTTCCTATTTCAAGGGTGTTTGTACATTAAGTCTCCTACATATGAACCTCCAAATTGTGAACTTTTGAATATGCAAACATATTATAAACCTATTATAGTACTATAGAGCCAACTGTTAGTTGGGTACCCAGGCCAATTTTGTTGGAGTTACAAACACACCATTGGAATGGAATTCATTTGTATATAGGAGACTTACTGTATTTGTTTGGTGAAGCATTTTATAATGGCTGCTTTAACATCTTTGATAGATAATTCCAATATGTGTGTCATCTTAGTGTTAGTGCCTATTATTGCCCTCTGGATGTGTTATTGTGAAACTCTGAATATTTAAATTTTCTATTTTAGCAGATCTCTGACCCTACACTAGTTGAGAAACAGAGACACAGCCTTGTTACTGACACATTTCATTTCAAGTGTCCTGCTAAAGCTCTGCTGCTGCTGCTGTTGTTTAGCTACTAAATCATGTCCATCTCTCTTTGACCCCATGGACTGCAGCATGACAGGCCTCCCTGTCGTTCACTATGTCCCAGAGTTTGCCCAAGTTCATGTCCATTTAATAGTGATGCTATTCAACCCTCTCATCCTCTGCTGTCCTCTTCTCCTTTTGCCTTCAATCTTCCCCAGCATCAGGGTCTTTTCCAATCAGTTGGCTGTTCACATCAGGTGGTCAGAGTATTGGAGCTTTACCTTCAGCATCTGTCCTTCCTATGAATATTCAGGGCTGATTTCCTTTAGGACTGACTGGTTCAATCTCTTTGCTGTAGAAGGAGATCTCTGCTGAAACCACCCTAAATTGGAGGAAAGGTGGTCTCATTACTACTGGTTGGAAACTTCCAGGTGTGCCCCTTTGACACCATTCCAACAAGGAGGGAGAGGAGACCCACTGAATCCACAGAAAGGGAATTTGTTAATGTTGGGTGGGGTTGAAAGTCCTAACTCTGCTTTTGACCTTCTCTGATGCTACTTTGGTGGCAGGGAGAAGACGGACTGGACTAGCTTGTTGCAGCCACAGCCAAACTAATTGAATCAGACTTGCTGGGATGGGACCTAGGCATAAGTGTGTTTTAAACCTGTCCTGTTGATTCCAAAGTGCTTACAAACATGGTTAAGGACAAAGAAGCCTGACGTGCTGCAGTCCATGGGGTTGCAAAGAGTCAGCCATGACTGAGCACTGAACAACCACAGATTAGTTTGTACATTCTATAGTTTATATAAGTGGAATCATACAATGTGTATCCTTTTCTCTAGCTTCTTTCATAGCAAATTATTTTTAGATTTATCCATGCTGTTGTATTCACCAACAATTCATTATTTTTTATTGCTGAGCAGTATTCCATTGTATTTGTATACCACATTTTGTTAGTCCATTCACCTTATGATGGACATTTGGGTTGTTTCCAGTTTAGGGCTATCACTAGCAAAGCTACTATGAAAACTCCTGTACAAGTCTTTTTATGGACATGTATTTCCTTTCCTCTTGGATCAATACCAAGGGATAGAATGACAAGACTATATCAGAGATATGTGTTTAGCTTTTTAAGAAACTATCAAAATGTTTTCAAAAGTGGTTGTTTTATTTTACATTCTCAGTAGTAGTACATGAAAGTTCAAGTTCTTCTACATTTTTGTTAACACGTTATAGTCAATCTTTTATTTTATTATTTTTTATAGTCAGTCTTTTAAATTTTAGCCATTGTAATTGGTGTGTAGTGGTATCTCACTGTCGTTTTTATTTCCATTTCCATAATAATTAATGATGTTAAGAATCTTTTCATGAGCTTTTTACTATCAAAATCTTTTCCCCATTAAAAAAATTGTTTTCTTTTCTTATCATTACATTGGAAATTCTTTAGATATTGTAGTTCCAAGTTCTTTGTCAAAGTTATGCTTTGCAAAGATTTTTCTCCCAGACTGTGTCTTGTTTTTTCATTTTCTTAACAGAGAACAACTGAGCAACTGAACAACAGTTCAGTTTTCTATAGCAGTTTTTAGTTTTAATTTTTATGATGACCAAGTTATCAGTTTGTTATTTAATGGGTTATGCTTTTGGTAGCATATCTGAAAAATCATTGCCTAAAGCACGGAACACAAAGATTTCCCCTTATGTTTTTTTCTAGAATTTATTATAGTATCAGGTTTTATATTTAGTTCTTTGAATAATTTTAGTTAATTTTTTCTATGGTATGAGCTATGGATCAAGTTAAGAATTTTTTTTTTTTTACATATGGATATCCATATGTTCCAGCAGCATCTGTTGAGAAAGGCTATCCTTTCTCTACCGAATTGCCTTTGTCATAAATTAATTGTGTGTTATGTTATGTGATTCTCTCTGGACTCTGTTTCATTCCATTGACCCATTTCTTCATTTTTATGCCAATATCACACTGCCTTGATTAATACAGCTTTAGCATAATTCTTGAGATCAGTTAGTTTTGGCCCTCCAAGTTTGTTCTTTTTCAGTTGGTTTGGCTATCCTAGGACCTTTGCATTTCCATATAAATTTTAGAATCAGTTTGTCAATTAAAAAAAAAAAAGCCTGCTGAGATTTTTCCTGGGATTGTATTCAATCTGTAGATAAATTTGGAAGAGAAATGCCATCTTAACAAAACTGAGATTTCTGCCCCTCAAACAAAGTATAGGTTTACATTTATTTAGGCTTTTAATTTCTCTCAGAAGTTTTTTGTATAGTTCTTTTACATCTTTTGTCAAAGGTCAAATTTTTGATGTTATTATAAATCGTATCTTTTTTTGGCCAGAGCTGCACAACTTGTGGGATCTTAGTTCCCTGACCCAGGGATTGAACCCAGGCCCTCGGCAGTGAGAGTGTGGAGTCCTAACTGCTGGACTGTCAGGTAATTCCGAAATTGTATCTTTTCAAAAATTACAATTTATAGTAGTTTTCTGCTTGTTTATAAAAATATAATCCAGTTGGATTTTCTCTATAAACAATCATGTCATCTGTAAATTAAGACAGTTTTACTGCTTCCTGTTTAATCTGCATGCCTTTTATTTTTTCCCCTGCCTGACTGCAATGACTAGAATTTCCAAGTACAATCTTTTTTTTAAGGTGTTTTGATATTTATTTCTTTTCATTATATTTTTCAAATAATCAAGGAAATAATCACAGTTACAGGGCCTGACAATTTTCTCTTTTTATAGATATATAAAAATAAGCCATTGATGGAATCCAGATTTCTGACCAGAGTCCTTTCCCCTATGCATTGACAACACTCATAAGGATAATGTATAAAAGAAAAGCTCTACCTTAGACAGTTTTATTTGTTTTAGCATATGCTGTTTGGTGTTTGTTGTTTTTGCCGTGCTGCATGGCTTGTGGGATTCTAGTTTCCCAACAAGGGTTTAAACCCAGGCCCTCAGCAGTGAGAGTGCAGAGTCTTAACCACTGGACTGCCAGGGAATTGCCACATATGATGTGTTATTAATTTACAAATGTCCAAAGTACACATCTTCAGTAAGCAGTACCAAAGTTAAATCCATAAAACTTAGAAAACTAGAACATGTTATCCTCCTGCTGTACAATCTTAAATATAAGCAAGTGAAAATGGAAACCCTTGCTTTGTTCTCAATATTAGGGGAAAAGACTTAGTTTTTCATCATTAAGTATAATGTCAACAGTATATTTTTTTGGTAGATACACTTTATCAGGCTGTGGAAATTCCTTTCTGACATTCATAAGAGCTTTCATCCAGAATAGGTGTTCTATTTTTTCTAGTGCTTTCTCTGTGACTATTATGATGAGAATGTGCATTCTCTTCTTTTTTCTATTAATTTTAATATACTGTATTGTATTAATTGATCTTGGATGTTCTTTTTTTTTTTTTTTTGCCTGTGAGTGTACTGTTATTCCACCACTATTTGTTTAATAGAATATTCTTTCTCCATTGAATTGCCTTTGTTCCTTTGTTGAATTTCAATTGTGTTGGCCTATTTCTGGTCTTGATGCTGTTCTGTTGATCTACCCACCTATTCTTTCACCAAATATTAAACTGTCTTGTTTACAGTGACTTTATACTAAATCTTGAAATTGACTTATTGTCTGTTCTCAAACTTTGTTCTCTTTCAGTGTTGTATTAGCTATTCTGGCTTCTTGCCTTTCCATGTGAACTTTAGAATCAGTTTGTTGATATCCATAAAATACCTTGCTGGGATTTTGATTGGAAATGCATTGACTCTATGGATCACACTGGGAAAAACCTGATAACAGTATTGAATTTCCTATCTATGAACATGGAAGATCTCTTGCTTTACTTATGTCTTCTTTGATTTCTTCAACAGTGTTATATTTTCCCTTATATACATCTTGTACATATTTATTTATTCCTATACATTCAAGTTTTTGGTTCTAATGAAAATGGTGTTGTATTTTTAGTGTCAAATTCAATTTTTCATTATTAATATACAGGGTAGCAATCAACATTTATATATGTCTTGTGTCCTGCAGTCTTATTATAGTTGCTTGTTATTTCCAGGAGATTTTGGTCAAGTCTTTGAGATTTTCTTCATAGACAGTCATGTCATCTGCGAACAGTTTTATTCCTTTCTTCCCAATCTGTACATCTCTTTTTTCCTTTTATTATTGCCTTAACAAGGACTTCTAGTAAGACGTTGAATAAGAGTGGTGAAAGAGGACGTGGCTTGCCTTGTTCGTGATCTTAGGTTGAAAGAATTTTGTTTCTCACTGTTAAGTATGATGGTAGCTATAGGATTTTTACAAGTGTTCTTTATCAAGTTGAGGAAGTTCACCTCTATTCTCAGTTTACTGGAAGTTTTTAGAATTATGAATAGGTGTTAGATTTTGTCAAATACTTTTTTCTGTATCTGTTAATGTTATCATGATTTTTCTTTAACATGTTGATATAAGGAATTGTATTAATTGACTTTCAAGTGTTGAACTAGCTTTGCATCCTGGAGTAAACCTCACTTAGTTACTGTGTATAAGTCTCTGTATACATCATTGGATTTGACTGGCCAATATTTTGTTGAGCATTTTTGCATCTATGTCCATGGGAGATACTGGTCTGCAGTTTATTTTTTCTTGTAATATCATTGTCTGATCTTGATGTTAGGATAATGCTATTCTCTATTTTCAGGAAGAGAGCATAGAGAATTGGTGTCAATTTCTTCCTTAAATATGTGGTAAAACTCACCAGTGAACTCATCTGGGTTAATGCCTTCTATTTTGGAACAATACTCATTACTAATTCAACTTCTTTAGTAGGTATAGGCCTATTTCAGATTGTTTACTCTTTGTGTGAGTTTTGGTAGATAAGGTCTTTCAAGGAACTGGTTCATTTCATCTAGATTATTGAATTTGTAGACATAGAGTTGTTTGTAATATCCCTTCATTTATTTTTTAATGTCCATGGGAATCAATAGTGATGACCTCTCTTTCATTTCTGATACAAGTAATTGCTGTCTCCTTTTTCATTGGTTAGCTTGGCTAGAGGTTTATTGATTTCATTGATCTTTTGAAAGAAGCTTTTGCTGATTTTCTCTATTTCCATTTTTCAATTTTATTGGTTCCTGCTCTAATTTTTATTATTTCCTTTTTCTGCTTACATTGGATTATATTTGTTTCTAGTTTCTTAAGGAAAACTTAGATTATTTATTTTGGATATTTCTTTTTTAATATACACACTTAATGCCATATATTTCTACAGTGTTTTCACTGCATCTCACAAATTATAATTGTGTTTTCATATTCATTTCATTTAAAAATATTTTAAATTTTTTCTTGACATATTTTTTAAGCCAGGTGTTATTCAAAAGTATGTTATTTAATTTTCAAATATTTGGGGATTTTCTGGCTATTTTTCTGTTATTCTAGCTTAATTCCATTGTGGTCTCAGAGCATATATCTTATGACTTCAGTCTTTTAATATTTATTAAGGTGTGTTTCATGTCCCAGAATGTGGTGTATCTTGGTGAAAGTTCCATGTGAACTTGAGAGGAATGTATAGATTCAGTTCATTCATGGTGCTGCTCAGTTCAATTATGTCAGTATTAATTTTCACCTGCTGAGTAGTGGATTTGTCTCTTTCTCCTTGTAGTTTTATAAGTTTTCCCCTCATATATGTTCCTCTCATGTATACTCTGTTGTTAGGGCATACACTTGAAAGATTCTGTCTTCTTGGAGAATTAACTTCTTTATCATTATGTAATGTTCCCCTTCTTTCTTATTTTTTATTGAAGTATAGTTGATTTACAATGTTGTGTTATATACAACATATATATATTTACAATGTTGTGTTGCTTTTGGCATACGGAAAAGTGATTCAGTTATTCATTTATATATGTATATTCTTTTCATATTTTTTCCATTATGGCTTATTACAGTATATTTAATATAGTTCCCTGTGCTATAAAGAAGGGCCTTACCATTTCTCTATTTCACATATAGTAGTTTGTATCTGCTAATCCCAAACTCCTAGTTTATCCTCCCCATCCCCTTTCCTTTTGGTAACCATAAGTTTGTTTTCTATGTCTGTGAATCTGTTTCTATTTGGAAAATAAATTCATTTGTATCATATTTTAGATTCGACATTTAAGTGATAACATATGGTATTTGTCTTTCTCTTTTTGACTTACATCACTTAGAATAATAATCCCTAGGTCTATCCATGTTGCTGCAAATGGTGTTATTTCATTCTTTCCTATGGCTGAGTAGTATTCCATTGTATATACATTAATATATACCACATCTTCTTTATCCATTCATCTGTTGATAGGCATTTAGTTTACTTCCATGTCTTGGCTATTTTAAATAGTGCTGTTATGAACACTGGGGTGCATGTATCTCTTCAAATTAGAGTTTCCTCTGGATATATGCTCAGGAGTAGAATTGCTAGATCATAAGGCAACTCTCAGAGAAGGCAATGGCACCCCACTCCAGTGCTCTTGCCTGGAAAATCCCATGGACGGAGGAGCCTGGTAGGCTGCAGTCCGAGGGGTCGCAAAGAGTCGGACACGACTGAGCGACTTCACTTTCACTTTTCACTTTCCTGCACTGGAGAAGGAAATGGCAACCCACTCCAGTGTTCTTGCCTGGAGAATCCCAGGGACGGGGGAGCCTGGTTGGCTGCTGTCTATGGGATCGCACAGAGTCGGACACGACTGAAGCGACTTAGCAGCAGTAGCAGCAAGGCAACTCTATTTTTAGTTTTTTAAGGGACTTTCCTACTGTTCTCTGTAGTGACTGTATACCAGTTTACACTCCCACCAGGAGTGTAGGAGGGTTTCCTTTTCTCCACACCCTCTCCAGGATTTGTTATTTGTAGACATTTTAATGATAATCATTCTGACTGGTGTGAGGTTTTACCTTAGTTTTGATTGGCATCTCTCTAATAATTACTGACGTTGGGCATCTTTTCACATGCCTATTGGCCATCTGTATGCCTTCCTTGGAGAAATGTTGATTTAGGCCTTTTGCCCGTTTTTTGATTGGCTTGTTTCATTATTGAGTTGTATGACCTGTTTGTATATTTTGGAAATAAGCCTTTGGTTGTATCAGTTGCAAATGTTTTATTCAGTTTCGTATGTTGTCTTTTTGTTTTGTTTCTGGTTTCCTTTGCTGTAAAAAAGCTTGTAGGTTTAATTATGTCCAATTTGTTTAGTTTTGCTTTCATTTCTGTTGCTTTAGGAGACTAACCTAAGGAAATGTTGCTACTATTTATGTCAGAGAATATTTTGCCTGTTTTCCCTTCTGGGAGTTTAATGGTGTCATGTTTTTTATTTTATGTTTTTAATCCATTTTGAGCTTATTTTTTGTATGGTGTGAGAGAGTATTCTAACTTCATTGATTTACATGCAACTGTGAGGCTTTGCCAACACCAATTCTTGAAGAAACTTTTTTCTATTGTATATCCTTGCCTACTTTGTCAAAGATTAATTGACTGTAGGTGTGTGGGTTTATTTCTGGGCTCTTTATTCTGTTCCGCTGATCCATATGTCTGTTTTTGTGCCAATGCCACACTGTTTTGATTAGGATTATCTTTGTAGTATTGTCTGAAGTCTGGGAGGGTTATGCCTGCAGTTTTGTCCTTCTCTTCAGGATTGCTTTGGTAATTCTGGATCTTTTATGGCCCACATAAATTTTAAGATTATTTGTTCTAATCATGGATAATTTAAATCTACATTAAATCTGTAGATTGCTTTGGGTAGTATGTATTCAGTTCAGTTCAGTCCAGTCTCTCAGTCATGCCTGACTCTTTGTGACCCTGTGGACAGCAGTGCGTCAGGCTTCCCTGTCCATCACCAACTCCCAGAGCTTACTCAAACTCATGTCCATTGAGTCGGTGATGCCATCCAACCATCTCATCCTCTGTCGTCCCCTTCTCCTCCTGCCCTCTGTCTTTCCCAGCATCAGGATCTTTTCCAATGAGTCAGTTCCTCACATCAGTAACCAAAGTATTGGATCTTCAGCTTCAGCATCAGTCCTTCCAATGAATATTCAGGACTGATTTCCTTTAGGACTGACTGCTTTGATCTTGCGGTCCAAGGGACTCTCAAGAGTCTTTTCCAACACCACAGTTCAAAAGCATCAGTTCTTCGGCTCGCAGCTTTCTTCCTAGTCCAACTCTCACATCCATACATGACTACTGGAAAAACCATAGCTTTGATGAGACAGACCTTTGTTGGCAAAATAATGTCTCTGCTTTTTAATACGCTATCTAGATTGGTCACAGCTTTTCTTCCAAGGAGCAAGCGCCTTTTAATTTTATGGCTGCAGTCACCATCTGCAGTGATTTTGGAGCCCAAGAAAATGAAGTCTGTCACTGTTTCCATTGTTTCCCCATCTATTTGCCATGAAGTGATGGGATAGCTATAAAGAAAGCTGAGCACCGAAGAAGTGATGCTTTTGAACTGTGGTGCTGGAGAAGACTCTTGAGAGTCCCTTGGACTGCAAGGAGATCCAACCAGTCCATTCTAAAGGGAATCAGTCCTGAATATTCATTGGAAGGACTGATGTTGAAGCTGAAACTCCAATACTATGGCCACCTCATGTGAAGTACTGACTCATTTGAAAAGACCCTGATGCTGAGAAAGATTGAGGGTAGGAGGAAAAGGGGATGACAGAGGATGAGATGGTTGGATGGCATCACTGACTCAATGGGCATGAGTTTGAGTAAACTCCAGGAGTTGGTGATGGAGAGGGAGGCCTGGCGTGCTGCAGTCCACGGGGTCGCAAAGAGTCGGACATGACTGAGCGACTGAACTGATGGGACTGGAGGCCATGATCTAAGATTTTGAATGTTAAGTTTTAAGCCAGTTTTTTCACTCTCCTCTTTCACTTTCATCAAGAGGCTCTTTAGTTCTTCACTTTCTGCCATAAGGGTGGTGTCAACTGTGTATCTGAGGTTATTGATATTTCTCCCAGAAATCTTGATCCCAGCTTGTGCTTCATCCAGCCTGGCATTTCGCATGATGTACTCAGCATATAAGTTAAACAAGCAGGGTGACAATATACAGCCTTACTGTACTCTTTTCCCGATTTGGAACCAGTCTGTTCCATGTTAGGTTCTAACTGTTGCTTTTTGACTTGCATACAGATTTCTCAAGAGGTAGGTAAGGTCTTCTGGTATTCCCATCTCTTTAAGAATTTTCCAGTTTGTTGTGATCCGCACAGTCAAAGGGTTTGGTATAGTCAAGAAAGCAAAAGTAGATGTTTTTCTGGAACTCTTATGCTTTTTCTATGATCCAACGGATGTTGGCAATTTTATCTCTGGTTCCTTAGCCTTTTCTAAATCCAGCTTGAACATCTGGAAGTTCACGGTTCATGTACTATTGAAGATTGGCCCCATTTTTCTCCTCTGACAATTTTTCTGGCTTTGAAGTTGGCTCTGTTTGAAATACAGCTACTCCAGCTTTCTTTTGATTAGTGTAACATGAAATGTCTTTCTCCATCTCTTTACTTGTAATCCATCTGTGTCTTTATATGTAAGGTGGGCTTCTTGTAGATATGTAATTGGGTCTTGCTTTTTATTTATTTATTTAGTTTGTTTGGCTGCCCCAGTAGCTGCAGCTTGTGTAATCTAGTTCCCTGATGAAGGATTGAACCCAGGTCCCCTGTTTGGGAGCACAGAGGCTTAGCCACTGGACCACAGGGGAAGTCCCGGGCCTTGTTTTTTTAATCCATTCTGACAATCTGTCTTTCAATTTTTTTTTTATTTAGGTCATTCATGTTTAAAGTGATCATTGATAAAATTGGATGATTATCTAACATAGAGTGTTCCCAATCTCTGCCTCTCATCCTTCACAACATTGCTGTCATTTGTTTCCCTTATTCATAAGGTACCATAATCATTAACAGTGCTGTTATTATTTTGGACAAACTGTTATTCATTAAAGAATAAAATTTGCATTATAATTGGAATCACACTGAATCTGCAGATCATTTTAAAATCCTTACAATGTTGGGTCTTCTCATTTATGAACATGTTACATATTTATATCTGGGTGTTCTTTCAAAAGACATCTGAATGTCTTTGAAAATTTTTTTCAAACTTCATAAAGTTTGAACTTTATAAAGTTCCTGCATGTCTTTCATTAGATTTATTCCAAGGACCATATAATTGTTGACTCTTGTTACATGAGGCATGCAGTTACGTGAAGCAGTGTCATTTTTTATTAGCCGGTTTGAGCTATTTCCCTGCAACTAAAGGAGTCTTGACTAATACAGGTAGAATGTCAGGGCTTGATGATGGAGCACTCAAGACACATCATCTTGTAGTGGGAGACATATATACCCTGCTGAGTGAATTAGACAATGGGGCAATTTTGAAAAATTAAAAGCATGGAATTGAGGGACTCCCCTGGCTGTCCAGTGGTTAGAACTCCACTCTCTCTATGCAGGAGGCCCAGGTTTGATCCCTGGTTGGGGAACTAGATCCCATGCGCTATAACTAAGAGTTCCCGTGCCACAGCTAGGAGAGCACATGTGCTGCAATGAAGACTGAAGATCTCTGTGCTGCAACTAAGACCCAGCACAGCCAAATAGTAACTAAATAGCTTTAAAAAGCAGAAGCAGGAAATCTGATTTGCAACTTAAAAAAAGATGACTTGAGGCAAGTGTGATGTTGTTCAGTCGCTAAGTCATGTCTGGTACTTTGCAACCCCATGGATGGCAGCACACCAAGCTTCCTTGTCCTTCACCATCTCCCAGAGTTTGCTCAGATTTATGTCCTTTGAGTTGATGATGCTAACCATCTCATCCTCTGCTGCCCCCCTTCTCCTTTTGGCTTCAATCTTTCCCAGCATCAGGGTCTTTTCCAAAGAATTGGCTCTTTGCATCAGGTGGCCAAAGTATTGGAGCTTCACTTGAGGCCGGTGTTATCAGGATCCTATTCTAAGTTCAGGGAAGATGTGATGGGCTTATTAAAAGATAGTGGCAGTGCAGATGGAGAGGCTCTGAGAGTTATTGGTACAGAATGGGCGTGACTTAGTGACAGATTAGAAGTCTATTATGACAGATGTGAGTAAAGATGATTCCCAGATTTTGGCTGAAATGAGTAGCAGAATAGTGGTATAGTAAAGCAGAGAGCTATGAAGGATGATGAGTTCTGTTTGGCATGTGAGCTTCAGATGATATGAAGTGGATGAGTTTGGAGCTTTGTACATATATATATATATATAGCTAAAGATCTGTTTGAGTGTAAATGAGATCACTGAGAAGAAGGTATAGAAGAGGAAAACCTTTAAAATAATTGGCTGTGGAATCAGATTTTGCTGGAGTCATCAGTGATGCAGGCTAAGAAACAATCATGAAAGACGTAGGAGAAAACTCAGGGAAGAATGGTGTCACAGAAGTCAGGGAAGAAAGAATTTCAAAGGAGTGATCAAAATCTCAAAATACAAGGAAAGGGCAAGTGATATTTTAATTACTGAGATATGTTGACTTTGCAGCTTATAGGTTATTGTTCACCTCAGTGAGAGCAGCCTTCATGAGGACTGAATGAGAAGTGGAGAAATGGAGATAAATTCTTGTAGTTGTTGCACGCAACTTGACTGAGAAAAAGCAGGATGGAGAGTTTTTAATTTGTTTAAAGATAAAGGAGATTGTACATGTGTGTGTGCTGAAAGAATGGAACCATCTGTAAGGAAGAGTTTGAAAAGTGGGAAGACATGGATTCGAGCCTAGACATAATTGAGTACCCAGCTTTAGGTGTGTCTCTGAGTGTGGAGTTCAAGAGCAGGAAGATGTCTGGTACAGAGTGAGGCTGCGACTGGTGGTCTGACACAGGATAGGCTAGGATGAATTAGGTGAGCCTGGATCCATAGGCCCTGTGCACAAAGCCTGACTCAGCCTTGCTGGGTAACCATGAACGAATCATTTAACCTGTCGATGTCCGTTTCCTTCTCTGTCAGGTGAGGGTAATACTGATCTACCTCACTGGTTGGGATGAGGATTAAATAAATTAACATCTGAACAAGTGCTTATACCAGCCCCTGACACAGCAAGCACATAAAAATGACAAAAGCACTTTTGCTCCCCTGGATGGATTTCCACAAATGTCTTCACTCAGATTTCTAACTTATGTTCAGTTCAGTTCATTCACTCAGTCGTGTCCGACTCTTTGCAACTCCATGAATCGCAGCACGCCAGGCCTCCCTGTCCATCACCAACTCCCGGAGTTCACTCAAACTCACGTCCATCGAGTCAGTGATGCCATCCAGCCATCTCATCCTCTGTCGTCCCCTTCTCCTCCTGCCCCCAATCCCTCCCAGCATCAGAGTCTTTTCCAATGAGTCAACTCTTCGCATGAGGTGGCCAAAGTACTGGAGTTTCAGCATCATTCCTTCCAAAGAAATCCCAGGGCTGATCTCCTTTAAGTCCAGGTAAACATCTGCATAGTTTTCTCTGAATATTTTCTTCTTAAATAAATATCTTCTCGTTTATAATAAATAATTATCTGGATGTCCCTAACATGTTCTCTTAAACCCAGCAGCACATTAGCACAGCACAGATGCCCCTGTTTCCATGTCTGCTTGCCAGCTGGTCTGTCCACACACACATATACACACACCCCTTTTCTGCCTGGACACACACACAAACCCCTTTTCTGAGTGGGTTCCAAAACATCCCTTCCTAATTTGCTATGAAGTGAGCCATAAAGAATTTATTAACAATGAAGAAAAATCATAGCTAAGTATCAGATTTCCAGAGGAAATAAGATTTAAAATAAAATCTAGAAAGTGGTTATTTTGGGAAGCAGGAGAGTGGAACTGGGAAGTGCGGGACATATATCATGTTTCATCTCTTAAAAAGAACATAAATTTAAAGCAGATGCAACTACTGAGATGTGATAAAGCTAAGTGGTTATACTGTGTTTATTATGCTATTCCCTACAATTTTCTGTTTGACACATTTGGGTTAAATAAAAGTTCCTACTGTGGTAGGGAAGACCCAACATGGATGTGGTTAGAATACAGTAATTACTGTGAAAATAAACAAGGTTCATAGACATTTTCAAAAATCTTACTGAAAAATGCATGAAACACACACAGATATACAAACACAGGGTTTCAGAAAGGATTTTAAAAATAATTGTGAAGATTTATATATAGTTAAGAGTGAACAGTGTTGAAAAAAATCAAGTAAATGTTTCACTGAAGTTAGTTAGTATGTATTTATATTCTATATTTATTAATGATATAAAGGACACAGATTTTTAAACTTTCAAAATTTATTTATAAAGGAAAAACAATGATTTTAAGACAAAGACAATTCCTACTTATTTTCTTAGTAGGAAAAAAAGTACATGAAATACAATTTTCACAGCCTGTACTGATTGATCTTATAAGTGATATTGACAAAAACTATAAAAATCTAAACTTTAGAGAGCTAGCAATGTTGCCACTAGGTATGTTCATCTACAGTGATATAAATTCAATTCAATCTATAATCCTTTTTTCACCTTTCCCCAGTATCTTTCAGCTTTCCTCACCACTTGCTGTGTCCCTCATCACTAGTGCTATGGAGCAACCAGGCTCCCAAGTCCTCTACTATCCTATCCCTACACTAAAGTCGCTCAGTCATGTCTGACTCTTTGTGACCCCATGGACTGTAACCTATCAGGCTCCTCTGTCCATGGGATTTTCCAGGCAATAGCACTGGAGTGGATTGCCATTTCCTGGATTGCCATTTCCTTCTCCAGCGGATCTTCCCAACCCAGGGATCGAACCCAGGTCTCCCGCATTGTAGACAGACGCTTTACCGTCTGAGCCACCAGGGAAATCCACTGAGGTACACCTCAAAACACCAGCTTTCTAAGAAGTGAGGGTCACCTGGCACACTACCTCAACTCCTGCCCAAGAGAGGCCAAGCTGAATATCCTCTCAGCCTCCATTCACTCCTTCACTTATATTCCCACTGGGGAGGCTTTGCATCCTTAGGAGACTCAGAGAGC
>NW_024070210.1:81657205-81734448 GCF_014754425.2 Oryx dammah | reverse complement strand
CTTCCCCAACTTTCTGTATCCACTATATTGGAAACTTTCTGAAAGAAATGTCTGTACCTCTCCATTGTCCTTCCAGCCCAGGACCAAGTAAAAGAACTTAAAATGGTCACAGAAATCCACATCTGAAACAGCTGCTGTGTACTGCTGGCCCAGACTCTGGGCTGCACTGTCACTTCTGAACATGACACCATTAGGGGGCAGGCTGGGTCCATGATGAGCCATTTCTTCCTATGGCAGACTGGTCACTGGTGCAAAGACTCTTCCAGAGCCACATACCCACACCTCTTGGTCCTCCAGGGGCTTTCCTCACATGGTCTCAGCTGTGCCAGCAGTTCTCTGAGAAGATGCTACTGGACTGAAAATGGGTGGGAGGAGGGGTGGAGGTTGCTGGCATTTTGGGGAGCAGACCAGGGCCTCTGGGGACTAAGTCCTTCAAATTTAACCACCTACCATAGTGCCAAGATCATAGTCTGTGTTCAATATTTAATAATGGTTGCATGAAATGGAAGTAACAAGAAACCTAAAGCAGAAGAAAAGCTCTAGGGGAGGGAAGCTAGTGAGGATGCGAGGGGGAGGGGCTGTTCTGTGGCCAGGCTGGGGCTGGGGCCCCTGCCGCTTCCCGGGACTCCTTTGGTCCCCTGTGCCATCGTGTTCCATGCACAGAAGCCTCAGGGGTCCAGGTGATGGGTCTAAGGATGGGGTGTGTGTCTGGACTCTGGTGAGCTAGGAGAGGCATCAAAACTCAGGCAGGGTAGGATGGCACAGAGGATACAAATTTCGTTCCCAGCCCTCAACTTGTAAGATCCTTCCAGGGGCAGATACTGAGCCCAGGCTGGCTGGGCCCCACTGAGCCTATCACCCTTAGGAGCAGAAGGCCAATGCTGGCAGTTCCCCTTCCCTAGGGCCACTCACATTTGTTTCCACACAGGTAATCCATGTTTGTTATAGAAAAATGCCACATCACTCTTTATTGGACGCCACCGCCAGCACCAGCCCCCTTGTCTCTAGGCACAGGGGCACGTGGGCAAGGGGCTCCATCCCCCGGGCGGGGTGCAGTGGAAGCCTGGCCCCGCTTCCGCTCTCCTAGGGCCAGTACCCTCCTTGGTGCCGAGGGCTACTTGCTCAGGTTTGTTCAAACTCCATGTCACAGTAGCCTACACTGAGGGGCTGGGCCTGGACACCACGCCTGCAAGAGGACATAAAGAAACAGGTACCGTGAGTCCTCGAAGGCAGTTAGTTTTAGGCTCCAGCAACATCTTCTCCACCACAACCAACAGTCTCCCCTTGCCCCTTTCAGTGGATTTCATGCTGTCACTAGACACCAAAATTCCTCGGGGTCTCACTTCCAGAGATTCTTGCTGGGGTAGGGCTGTGTGTTGGCGAGAATCTGCCATCTGGATCGGGTGCCCCAGTGATCCTGATACAGGGACACCTTGGAACCTTGAGGAATACCTCCCTGCTTCTGTGCCCCAGCCCCAAGTCACTCAATCTCTTGAGAAAAAAGGTGGATGCCTACAATGTGCCCAGTGCTCTTGGCCCACTGAGCCCCTGTTAATGGCTCTAAAACACTGTAAATGTCAGGGGCAGGGGGCACGGAGGCACTGTCCAGCCCACCCACAGGGTGTGGGCATGAAATCTCAGCCTCACCGGTTCCAGGACCTGACCAGTCTCTTTAGGGCACCTCGAGACATGCCTCCCCTATTATCCAAATAAGTTATCTGCTCAGAGATGGTAAGGAACTCACTCAAAGTCACCCAGTAAATTAGACAGTAGAGGCTTAGACCCCACATGCCTGGCTCTCAGCCTGGGACTCTGCTCTCTACGAGGCTGTTTCCCCAGGGTCTCAAAACCAAGTCAATGAATGAACCAGGGAACTGACCCTCTTACTCAGGCCCATCCCAACTGGGGCATGGGTGTCGTGAGAACCCATAAACGCATGGCTGTGGATAAGAGCACAGACAGTGAGGGCAGTTCAATTGCTGGCTGTGAGCAACTTTGGGCAAGTTACTGAACTGCTCTGTGCCTCAGCTGCCTGCCTCTGCAATGGGGATAAAAACTCTATCCCGTGATAGGGCTGTGGCGAAGACTGAATGAAGCAGTGCCAGCAGAGGGCTGACAGGGCTTGCCACCCTCAACACGCTTCCGCACATGTTAGCTACGATCAGTGTTCTTTTCCTGTCAGGAAGGGATCCTCAGCCCCCGATCTGCCCATGGTCTGCTTACCTCAGCAGCTCACAGCGGAAGTGTGCCAGACGTTTAAAGGCAAAGTCCAGGTTGGACACCATCTTGTTGCTCCACAGCCTCTCAGCAACAGCCCCTGCTCTAGGCCTGCGGAAAGGAGAGAGGCACCCGGTTTGGGCTCTGGGTTCCCTGCAAGGGTGCTGGACACCCACAGCCTCTTGTTTAGGCACCCCGGACTAGCTTGGGGCCGAGGGATGTGACCGACACTTTAATCAGAGTGAGGGCTCCCCAGGACTGCCAGGGCCCCGCTTCATCTTCAGTAAAATGGGGATCGTGATCCCCACTCCTGTCCCAAAGACACAGGGACCAGAGTCCCTCTGAAAGGCATCGTGAACAGTTACTGATGGCGGCGGCGGCAGCTGTTCTCAAAATGTAAACTCTACACAGCCCCCCAAGCTTGCTGAGGAGTAGCAGCACTCTGAGGAGACAGCAGAGAGGAGTCTTAGTACAGAGACTGTGCGTCTCAGGGCTGGATCCCGAGCCATCCCCAAAACAAAATTCTTTCAGCGTGCTCTCCAGGCCTCCCGATCCCTGTGTGTGAAGTGCCGACAACAATCTGCATGTTGTTGTTTAGTTGTCATGTCTGAGTCATGTCCAACTCTTGTGACCCCATGGACTGTACCCTGTCAGGCCACTCTGTCCACAGGATTTCCCAGGCAAGAATACTGGAGTGGGTTGCCATTTCCTTCTCCAGGGGATCTTCCTGACCCAGGGATCGAACCAAGGTTTCCTGCATTGCAGGCAGATTCTTTACCACTGAGCCACCAGGGAAGCCCAACAGTCTCCATGTGACACACGTAATGGGCTGAAGGAGCAAACACGGAAGTCAGGCAGGGGAGGACTGTTCCATACAAACAGAAGCAGCAGTGCGAGGCCCCTTCTCTCCCAGGCCCGAGAGGACGGCACTCGGCTGGTGGTGGCTGGACGGGACTGAGCCTGGGAGGCAGAACCCATGCCCGCAAGCCCAGCCCTCCATGCCCCCAGAAAGCCCTTACCAGAGCCTGGGGACCAGGTTTGTGCTGTCCACATACTCTCCCCACATACAGGCCTCTCCGCCAATCACCAGGGCCTTCTGCTCAGGGCTACCTGAGGGAAAACAAGCAATGACAGGCCTCAACCACCTTCCCAACGTGGTCCTCTCCTCGGGACATTTCATCTGCCGATCTGAAATGTCCAACCCAGGCTCTCTTTCTCTCCCTCAGCTGCTTTGGCAGTAAGGAGAGCTCCCTGTTTACCTTCAAATGCCAGGGGCTCCACCAGGTAGATCTCCTTCCAGTCAGGGCCATAAGTTATATGGTTCAGGTACCAGGGGGCAGAGAGCAGGGCCCGAAAGCCAGCGCTGGTGACCAGTGCCATCTCCTTCAAATATTTTACTGGTATCTCTTCTCGCCATACCTGGATAATTGTGTCTGGCCGAACCTGTCACAAAAGGTCAAATGGCACAGAGGTTCCCAGGACACAGTCTCGGGGAGGTGTGAGCCCCCTCTGCTCCCCGGCAGCAGAGCATTTCTCTGTGACCCCTAGCCGCTGAACTTGTAGCCCAGTGCAGAGGCCAAGGCCCCCAAAGGCCCTAGGAGAGCTCCGTGCTGCCCCCTCCCCTAGCCCCTCTGCAGCTGTCCTGTCGACACTGAGATAGTAACTCCAGTAGAGAACAGAGGCAAGCAGTGGGGCCTAGAAAACTCATCAGGGGCTGTCATGTCCAAGCATCTCCAGATGTGTCTGAAGCTGGGATGAGGTTCCTGCAGAGCCCCTGATGTGGCAGGAAGCTGGGATCTTACTAGTCAATGATGAAGGAGAAGATAGCCCTGCTCCCAGGCCTGGAAGAGCCTAGCCTATGACACAGGAATGAAAACCCAACCCATCATGCCAGTTTCAGGAATCCCAAGTAACCCAGCAGCACAAGTAACTCGATCAGTTCGTAGTGAGGGAAGACAAACGGAGGCTCTGACACCCACACTCGGGGCTCAGAGCTCTGTATGCATGCAGAAGCAGGGAAAGGATGGGAGAGCAGAGGGAGGCCCTGAGGGGAGCACCTCTTCTCTGCTCCAGGCTCACCTTTACTTTATTATCAAACACCTCCTGCCACACCACGTAGCCCTTGCCATAGGCAGAGACAATGTCCAGTAGCCTAGAGAGTAGAGAGTGTTTGCTCAGTTCCGAGAGGCTCTGAGCTACTGGTGTTGGTGCCCTGGGGGCCAAGCCTGGCTAGGGGCCCATTCCTGTCTCACCAGTTGGGAACCAACCACTCCAACCAGAAAGGATGGACAGAGGACCCCTTCAGGGGCCCAGAAAGTGGTCCAGCAGGGCCTGGCCCTGTTATGGAAAGTGAGGACTCTGAAGGAGGGTGACTGCCCACTCCCGCTGCGTCCTCACGTCTGGATGTAGAAGGATTCCAGCTTCTTGAAGTCATCACCAAAGCCTTTCTTCTTCATAAAGGCCTGGATATCTGGGTTGGACTTCCTGAATCCCAAGAGAAAATGAAGATTAATTCTTTTGACATCCTCAAAGCCCAAAGCTTGGGGATTTGTCACCTGGCCTCCCACAACTTTTTTTTTCATCTGAAAAACCAATCAACTGAGGATCTCAAGAGGCCACAACTTTGGGAAGTATGGCTGAAAAAGCTAAGTGAAGGGGGACCACTGATATAGGCCAAGAAAGAGCTTCAAGTTCACTTCCAAAGAGAACACATCTGGGTCTCTCTGGGCTGTGACATGAGGCTCTGAGGTCTTGACGCAGGCACACTGGATTCTGGTTTCCGTCTCTTACCTCCCACACCCTGGGCATATCCTGCTTTTTCCTTAATGTTCATTCTTTATTCCAAGTGTATACAGGCACTGCTGTCTGTCACCCATGGCAGCTCCCTTGCCACACAATGTCTACATTTTATTTTTTCTCTCTCCTCCACTCTTTCCCCATCTCTATTTCCTACTTCTCCAAGAAGCCTCTCAGCCTCTTTTGAGCTAAGTAAATCTGAGGGCTGGAACCTTATAATTTAATACCAACTAGACACTGTCATATATTAGCCTCAAATTCACGTGTCCTGCCTCTTCAACCGGACTATTTTAAACTGTCAAAAGCAGGGACTATTTTTCTCTATCCTGATTTTTCTAAGACAATTCTGTGCCTGGAGGTGGTTCTTCTGTCAATACCTCGAGGCTATGCCAAGACCAGGCGGGGCTCTCTGTCGGTGGAGAGAGGAGAGGCCTGAGCCATCTGGGTGGACAGCTGAGGAGCACCTGAGGCGGGGCTTCTTCAGGCTGACCTCTCCTCTGAGGGGGCATCTATCAGGCCAGGATGGGGGGTCACAGGGCTCATACCAGCACGTGAAATCCACCTCATCTCCTCCCAGGTGCAGATAAAAGTCTGGGAAAACAGTACTGATCTCCAAGAAGAATGTGCTCATGAACTCGTAGGTACTGTTGAGAGCCGGATTCACTGGCCCAAAGGTGCCAGAGGGGTGAGACCCAGAGTAGCAAGGAGTTAATAAGCCAGGGACACCTAAGGCAATAGAGAATCTGCCACTAGCATCACAAATACACAAACCCCACGGACAGTCATATACATGATGACAGTCATGTTCATAGACATTCCCTCAGGTAGGAACACTCAGGCAATCACGGACACGAGCATCGAGTGACAATCAAAGAAATACAAGTATGTCCACAAATCATACCCAGACAACTGTCACACACTTCTGCTGCCTTGACACATTCTTCCACTGGGGTCACCCTTGCTCCCAAAGCGTGCTCTCCTCACGTAGTCTGCCAGCAGAAAAGCAGAGAGCCTGATCTAGACAGACTGGCAAAATCTTTCTTCCACTCTGGGCACAATGACCTACAAGGGCATTATCAGGCAAGGACATCTGAGAAGAATTTGCCCATGTTTTAATAGTAAGAAGTGTCCTCTTTCGCCCAAAGTAAATTCTGCCTATCTAAATTCCCAGTGGAAGAAGTTGATGGAAAATATTCTTCCAGAGACCAAGGCTGGGGCATGCTACATCCAAGAGTCAACATCCTAACTCCCCACTGAAGGGAATCAGTGGACTCCCTCCAACTGCAGACATGATTCTTACCTGGCCCCCAGGACAGAGTGTGGCCAGGAGTGTCAAACTCTGCCAGCACCCGGATACCCCGAAGCCGTGCATATTCAATCACCTCCTTCACATCCTGTGCTGTGTAGATGTGGGTGGCAGGGTTGTAGGACCCCTGAAAGGCACAAAACACACTGAGGATCCCATTTCCTGAAGGCTAGCAGAGGAGAGGATATTCAAAATGCCTTCAGGCCCCCCAGGATTTCAGAAAATCTGCCCACAGGGCTTCCCTGGTGCTGGAGTGGATAAGAATCCACCTGCCAACGCAGGGGACCCGGGTTCGATCCCTGGGCCAAGAAGAACCCATGTGCCTCCGACCAACTAAGCCTAGGTGCCACAACTACTGAACCCGTGTTCTGGAGCCTGCGAGCTGCAACTACTGAAACCTGCATGCCTAGAGCCTGTGCTCTGCAGTAAGAGAAGCCACTGCAATGAGACGCCCACGCTCCACAACCACGGAGTAACCTCTGCTCGCCACAACTAGAGAAAGCCCACGCCGCAGTGAAGACCCAGCACAGCCAAAAGTAAATGCATAAAATTGTTTTTAAAAAAGGAAGAAAACCAACCCACAGCCTGTTCATATCAGGTGATGTCTTCAAGGAACTGTATCATAATTTCCCACAAGCTGTCCGTTCATTGTCTTATCTCAGTGCCATGATGCCAGTGAGACAAATAAGGTAGTTATTATACCCAGCTGACAAAATATTAATAAAAAGATAGGACCAGGAAAGATTCTCTCCTGAAGGTCACAGAGGAAATGGTACAGCTTAGACTTGAATTCAGGTCTCTTGTCTCCAAAGCCAGTGCTCTTCTCCTATATGTGAGTGTGTCCCTTAAACTGGCTGGTTAGGAGGAGGGCTGATGTCCTTTGCTAGCAGGGCCATAGCCAGAGTCAGACTTCAAGCCATCAACTGGGTGTGGGTAAAATCGAAACATACCTTTTTGGTGAGGTCTGGAAAAGTGAAGCTCTCATATGGGAAAGAAGAGTCATCGACCAGATGCCAGTGGAAAACGTTGAACTTATTGTATGCCATGACATCCTGTAGGTCAGAGCACGCACTGTGAAGCCAGCACCACCTCTCCAGCTTTGGCCCCAAGCGCGGCAGGCCGCACCACACACTTTCACAGGCTCAGCCTGCCCCAGCTTCCTGCTAAGTGTCCACAGGTTCTCTGTATCAGACCTTCCCATCAGGTTGTGCCTGGCATGGAGGGAAGGGGAAGACCCTGCACACCCAAAGATGGCTGACAGAAGCAGAGTCTCCTCTGTGGGGGATGAGTCACAGTCACAACGGGAGAAGGGCTGCAGCTCTGGGGTACCTTGGGGTCAGGAAGTCCCACAAGACCGTGGAAACTAATATTTCCTCTTGCCACTTGGTTTGGGTTGTTTGACTAGTGTTTATCCAAACTGTGAGGTCTGTTGTGAATTTATTTAATAGCCTCATAAGCCATAAATCTCAGATGCCAAGACTGGTAGATGTCCACTTCTCTGGTTCCATCAGAACACCAAAGGAATAGTTAGACATGTAAGTCAGATGGGTAACTGTCAGCTCAGACTGCCCATCAAATTCTAGACAGTTAGGATCATCCCCAGCTAAGGCTCCTGAACACCTCTTTCCTAAGACTTTATACTAACTAAAGATAGCTGCCCTTGGTCAGAGAAGCCAATTCCCCAACCCACCTCCTCTGTCACTGGAGATGGCCTGGACACTGGTCCTCAGTAGCCAGTGGGGTATGTTTAAATCACTCGTATTTTTTTGAATCTTGGAGCAGGTCATCTTTTACATTTTTCCCAGGAGCTCATAAAGTTACATATATTCTCTCTGTAACTCTTTAAGAATATGGCACCGGATCTATCTGTTGTCCCATCACCCCAGAATCCTAAGGGCAAAGAAGGCCTTAAGGCCTGGATACCAGAGTGTCCAAGATGCTAGCCAGTGGCAGGTAATGGCGAGACGTATCCAGCAACAAGCCCCGGTGAGGGAAGCGCGGGAAGTCCTCAATATCCGTCTTGTTGACATAGAACTGTGTGGACCAAACATTAAACATGTCAGGAGTCTAAGGCAATTCACCAGTGGGGTAGAGGGGGATGAGAAAAGTCTTCTGAGATCCCTGAAAACCCAACCAGCTGACAGTTCTTCAGGGTAACTATCTCCACAAACACCCCACACCTCCAAATGAATGACCATAAGCATGTACCTCTCCAGAGAGTAACTCTCCTGCCAGCCAATGCAGCTGTCCCACACACCACTCAGCTCACGTGTACCAGATTCTCACTGACTCAGTATTCTCTTCAAAGCAGTGTGGTCTCAAGGTCATTACTCAATAATGACTCAGGGGAACTGAGTTACACCCCAACTGGCAAAATCTACCAAACCAATTTCTACCCATTATCTCTGCGAATACTCTTTTTGGGACCATCTCAAGCCACCAGGACTCTGTTCTAGGCAAAAGAAGGTATTTCCAGGACTCTCAATATTGGGAGCAAATGCCAGAGATTTAAGAGGAGCCCTTTTTGAAGGCCCACACTCACCGTGCCCTCAGGAGATCTCCAAATAAGCTGGCTAAATGTCTCCAGACCTACAGGGAAGTAGAGAGGCGGATGTAAAGACTTAGGGAGGTGGGTAAAGAGTTAGAACCATCTGGAAGGTTCCTATGTGGCAGAGCACAGTGCTTGGGCACACAGTGAAATGAAATCTAGTGTAGGCTGCATGCTTCTCAACAGCTAGAAAAGGGGGACAATAGGAAGCCAGTATCAATTTTTACTCTGTCTTTTATTTGGGGAGCGGGCAGTGTAAGGGGGTTTTGTGCCCCTCCTAGCAATACACTCACCCACATGCCTCTTATCTATAAACCCTAAGTCTTGAATTCACAAAGATATTAAGAAGAGAGGCCAGGCATGGTGAGTCCAGAGCATTAAATGCTCTCAACAGCTGGGGCCTATGAGGACATATGAAAGGACAAGCCAGCTCACAGGGGATAAATAGTTCAGTGGATAATACTCATCAGGAGCTAAGGGAGCTGAGAAAAGGGGGCCTCTAACCTGCTGCCTCTTCACTTTGAATTGTGAGAATGTGATCATAAACTTGAGTTTCATAAACTCAATGAGATCATAAACTTGTGGGTCCACAGCTGGACCCAGAAGACAAAGAAACATCCACTTTTCCTCTTCAGACCCTGAGAAGAGAACCGACTACAGGGAGCTGAGATCTGGCAGGTGGCAACTGCCCCGGGAGACTGGACACAGACTCCTAGATTCCAGTGAGGCCCAAGGGCAGGCGTGCTGTGTCTAGAGCACTAGATGTTCTCAACAGCTGGGCCCTCACTTCTACAAACCCAGCAGAAGCCCTGTGAAAGAGTCCCAGAATCCTGAATTTTCAGAATTTAAAAATCTGTGAGACATTTGTGGTCATTCAACCTTTGAGGCCAACTTCCAGTGTACCATCTGGGCTTCTCTCCAGTCTGACCTTGACGCCTGGCACTTGGGGTCCCAGAACTCTCCCACTTTAACCTGACTAATTGTTAACACCCACACAAAATGTACAAGAGGGCAGAAAGGGGCCTCAGCATGCTGTTTCTCCAAAACGCAGGGGAGGGGAGGAGGGGCTAGGGAATAAAGACAAACCGAAACAAGGTTTGGAGTTCAGTGAGAACTTCATTCACCAGCAGAGCTCTTACCAAAAGGGGTGGAAGTATTTGGCTAAGTCTGTGCCTAGGGACCAAATACCTTCTCAGTGAACCAAGAGGAAGGGCAGGGGCCGATCGCCCGTTGGCTAGCGAAGTCTTCATTTCATCACTGTTTAACTCCTCTTTGACATTTATCTCTTTCTTTTGATCTAGATTTCCTTCTTAAAGAGCCCTTCCAATCGTGGGTCCGTAGTGAGAGCTGAACAAACCGTGTGCGAGGCAGAGTGGGCCCCTCTCCCCAGCCGCCTGCCCCTGCTGGTGCCTGCCATCTGCCTGCAAGGGCTCCCTCTGCCTCCCAGAGTGCTGGCCAGGGCAGTGGCTGTCACCGCACAGGCTGTGACGCCTGCCAGGTGCTGGAGACAGCGGAGACTCCCTGCAGGGAGTTGAGGAAATACTCCAGCTGGTCTACATAAAGCAAGTTCCTAAGCTGGGGGCGTTTGCCTGGGCCCCGGTCCTGCCCTTCACCCCACCAGTGCCCACCTTCCCACATCATCCTTCTCCCTCCCAGCATTAGCCCCGTCCTGTTACCTCGCAGGGCGCCCCAGACAGTCTCGGAAAGGAGGAGACACTGCTCATCATTTATGGTCAGTGTGTCTGAAACGACAGAAATGATTCCATTAGGTTAAGGATTTCTACCCTCAGATTACAGAGAATCACATGTTCTCTGTAAAACCTCGGATTAAAAACCAACAATAAGGAACTATCCTGGTGGCCCAGTGGTTAAGACTGTGCTTCCACGGCAGGCGGCACGGGTTCAATCCCTGGTTGGGGAACTAAATCCCATATGCCGTGGGAAAAACAACAACAACAAACAAACACATTTTTTCTTTCAAAGAGGAAGCATTCCCTGAGAGCAGGGCTGATACTCAGGCCTGGGGCCAGAGTGGGAGGGTGGTCACCCAGTGACTCTGAGGCCCCGGAAAATGGTGTGTGATAACGGGCAGGCTGGTGTGGAATCCTCTGCAAAGCACCCCCCGCCCTGTGGGTCAGTTTCCCCACCAGAAACATGGATTCCTGCCAGGCTTTAGCTCAAAGCCTGGGGAAAGGGATGCTTGGAGGGGTGAGTCCAGGATACAGTGTTCCCAGAGCCTTTGAAGTCACCCCTCCTCTCCCCTTGTCTCCAGACTTCAGCTACTTCCTCAGCAATGTGAGGAAGAAGCCAAGACCTGAATGTTCACTTTGCACACTGAGATGTCCCCAAATGCCGCTGCTCAGGGCAGCCACAGGACGAATGACTTGGCTTCATCTCAGTTCAAATGGCCAAAACCTCCTTCCCTCTCTAGTGTAGGGTCTCTAAGAGAAAAACCAACAAAGTGCATAAGTTCCTAAAATGCCAGAGGAATTATATTCAGTCCTGAAGGTACGTGTCCTGTGGGACTCAGTGACTAGCCAGTGTGATGTTCGTAGCCAACCCTCAGACGCTGGTTAGAGTGCACAGGAACAACTCTCCTTTGATGGTTCTGGGCACTTGGTGACCCCTGTCCTCCACCCTCATGGAGGGCTCCAGGCCTAGCATCTGCAACTGAGGCCAGGCCATCTGGAGTTATAGCTCCAGACAAGTGCTGGCTTCTGGAACAAGGAACGAAGTGGTACTTACAGTTCTCTACAGACCCCAAAGACGGAAACTGGTCACACCCAGGAGTGACGACAAGGACCACCAATGAATTCTTCTCTGATCTACGCTGTTTTTCTGCAAGGACAGGGTAATAAACTCAGTGTGGCTGACTTGCCGCCAGAAACATCAGGTAAAACCAAGGCCCTCCAGGAGGGACCCCAACTCTAGTTCTTTCAGTGTGTGTCTGTGGTAAGAGGGAAAGGGGGGCGGACAGCTGCCCTTGGCCCAGGTGGCGCCTAGTCACCTGTTTGACTTGTTCTCTGGGGTCGTGTTCCCCTACCCCGAGTCATGCCCCCTGGCCCTTGCATGATGGACCTGCCAGCAGCTCTTTGCAACCAGAGCTCTGTGTTTCTGGCTTGCAGAGGTTCAAAGACCTCAACAAGTGTTTCTGAACTAGAGGTGGGTCTGGAGTACTGCTAGTCAAAGTGTGGTCTGCAGATTAGCTGATGTGCCAGTGGTCACCAGATAGGAAGCTTATATGACTCCAGAGTGTAAGTCAGTTATGTCAGAGAAAACACAGTTTAGTGCTAACAGTTTCTTGTAACAAGGTTTTCTTGGTGAAGGGAACAGTTTTACATTCCGGTAAATACGCTTCTCATCTCACTGCAGACTGGCATTTGAAGTAGCACTGCTCTGGAGGGCTGCAGATGCAGGCGTCAGCTTTGTAACAGGTTAGGAGCCGATGTGAGCAGGTGAACTAGGTGACAGGATGGTCTGCCGTGCAGAGGAGGCCTCAGATGGCCTAGCTGGTGCTCCAGCAAAGGTACGTAGCCACCAGACCATCCTGTTTCCTTCCTTCCTCTTCCCAAACAGGTTCTCTGTCCAAGGCAGACTTCTGCCCAACAGTGAAAAGCCACCCAGTTGGAGACAACGTACTATGTAATATAATTCAACAGATCCCAGTCTACACAGGAAAAAAGAAAAGCACCAAACCAAAACACAAATAGACAGTCTCTTCCCATCCTCCCACTGGTTCTTGTCCATGACCTTCAGGGTGGTACCGACTGTACCACCCCCAAGCATGAACCTCAGGGAACTCCCTCTATTCTGTTTCTGGAGCCATATCTGTCCCCATTGCCACCATGACATCCATGACTTCCTATGAAACTACAAAGTCAGAGGTAGGATGGTCTGGCACAGTGCAGGGAGAGAGGATTCAGAACCACATTGGAATCCCAAACATTATCCATCTGTAGGCAGAAGGAACTCAGGAGCCTTGAACCAAAAGGAAGCCTGCTTAATCTCCTGCTCACCATACCACATGGCTGCATCTTGGCTTTCAGGCTGGCCAAGAAGCAAGCCAATCGGGGGTCCTTTCCTACTAGCAAGACCAAACACATTCTTTCCCCTGCCGGTAAATACTCTGTTGCCCCAACACTAACACCTGTTTATACCCTGGAGGCAGAAGAGAATTTGAGGCTATTCTAGAACAGGCCAACTCACAGCTCCATTCTAAACCCTGAAGACTCATGCCCACAACATAGAAAGACAACCAGAGTGTCAGGGCAGGGAGTGTGCTCGACACAGAATCTGCAGGGCCATCCCTACAAATCCCAAAGACCAAGGAGGGCTTCACTGAGAGGCAGGCATGAAGAGAATTATAATATCGCTCCTTAAACTACTGCCTCATCCCTTGTCTCCTTGTCTCCACTAGACTCCACACATCACAGAGTCCCAGATCACTGTGTGGAGAGTTCATTTGCACATCTACCCAGGCAGGCATGCCAAAGAGGGCAAGAGTCCTAAGCTATCATATTAACCTTCTGGACTTCAGTCTACCAAATAGAGAAATCTCAGCTCCCTAATACAACTGCCACAGTCCCCATCCTGATGACGAGAGAGGCTGCACAAACACCAGGCTTGTCTGAACTCTTACTGAGAAGATAAGGGAACATGTAATTGCTGTTATCATATTTTGGTTTTTCTAAAACACACCTGCGCTTCGTTCTCTAAATCCCTGGTCTTTTAAGAAAGGAAAGGTCACAGACTCCTTTGAGGATCTGACAAAAATTAAAGGACTTTTCCCCTAGAACAAGACCCCTCATTTAAGGGCTTATCTCTCCACCCCAGGCCACCCATCTCATGGTGAAGAAGCCCTATCTTAAGTGCTCTCAGTGACTCATATGGGTCTGGGTTGATTAAAAAGACATGGAGTCATGGCTGCTGCTTAAACAAGCTCTGAGGAGGAAGGACCGGAGTAGGTGGTGATGTGAGAGCTGGCAAAACAGGAGGGACACTGGGTCATTTAAACGGATGTAAACAGAGGCCATCATTGTAGTTTCCGCCTCCAAGTCGCTACTCTGAAGAGAACAGGAAATAGGCAGGGGACAGGCAAGCTGCCTCTACACACACCCACACCCCCTGCACTGGGAGGGACTGAGGTGTGGGAAGCAGGGTCTGGCAAACAGCCGGCTCACCAGCAGTCACACGGGCACCCTTGAGATGGGCCTGGGCAGGACGGCAGGAAATTCTGAAGCCTCCAGTGCTCAGGAAGCAGCATGGAAAACAGATCACTGAGCTGGAAGATCAGGAAGGGTTAGTTCTGGCTCAGTTTTGCTGCTGCCAAGCTGAGTGAGTCCTGTGGCTCCCACTTCCTCCCTGGTAAACAATGGCAGGGTGGGGCCATTGTTTACTGGCTGCTCCTCCTCGGAGCCGACAGCTCCTGATTCCAGACAAACCCACACAGCCTGGGGTCCCCTTCCAGACCACAGCTCCCTCATCCCTCTGCTTTCACGGAAGCCTGCTCTTTCCCGGGTTCAGTGAAAAGTCTGTATTTTTTTTTAAGAAGTTAAAAAAAATTCAAGGACTTCCCTGGCAGTCCAGTGGTTAAGAATCCATGCTTTCAATGCAAGGGACGCAGGTTTGATCCCTAGTTGGGGAACTGAGATACCACATGCCACCTAGTGCAGCCAAAAAAGAAAAGAAAAAAAAAAAAGGCAAATAGCCCAGAAGTGTTTATAGAAAAAAAGTTATCTTCAGCACCCCTCTTCTTCTCTGACAGGATAACCACTGTTAATTTTCTCTCCTTATCCCTTTCTTTTTAGCACAATTTTGCCTTATTCATCACAGATCAGGTCTGGAGGTGGAGCTCTTGAGAACAGGGGACCTGAGACTGTTTTATCACCCAAATCCCACTGTTTGCGCTGTTCGGGTCCCAGAACTATGACCCTTCCATTTCATTTCTGTTCTCCCTCCTCTGCCGTCTTTGCTTCCTTCCTGTTGCCCGAGATGTGGGCACCTCCAATACCATCACGCCAATGCTCTCAACAGTCCATCCCTTCCTTCTGTTGCATGCAGTGGGCAAAACCCTCAACCTGGATCAGTCGAACATCTGCCTTTGGTGCACCTAATCCTGGTCTCTCATCTTGGCTGGGCCCTTGACGCCGTCCTGAAAATCACCACCACCACTGCTTTTTCCTAGTCTCTGCAACAGCTATTTCAGACTTGTACCATTTCTTCAAGTCCATAACCAGATTGCCACTTGCTTTAATCTCAGCAGAAAGCCAGAAGGGAACTCTACCCACCCCACTTCCCATCTCCTCCCTGACAAAAAGGCCTGCCACACACACCTGGTCTTCTCCTCTCCTGCCTCAGTGGAAGGGGCTTCCTTTTACCTGTGGTCTGCAACTCTCCCCAGGCTCCTCTCGTGTAAATTAGTTCCCTTTCCCCCCAGGTCTTCAAATTATTTCTGTTTGCGATTCTCTCCCATCAGCCTTAAAATATTTGCACGTCTTCCTGGTCTCAACTCATCCCAAAGAGTCTCTCTTTCTCTCTCTTTCCGGTCACAAAGAAACTCTATAGGAAATGTAGGCTGAGCAGCTCCATGCTAAATTTCACAGTCAGACAGATCTGGGTTCAAATCTTGGCTGACACTTTCTAGCTGTGGGACCCTGAGCAAGTTATTTTTTCCTCTGAGCTGTAGGTTCCTCATCTGGTGACCACAACAGTATCTAGCCTATTGGGCTGTTGAGAAGATTAAATGAGTTAATGCATGTAAAGTGCTTAGCTCAGAGCCCAGCACTTAAGAGGAGATGCACACACAGTCCTCTCTTTGTAGCCACTTCCTGACATCCTCTCGGCTCCTCAGTCCACTATAATCTAGCTTCCTTCACCATCACTCCTGGGAAAATACCTTCACCAAGGACCTGTGGTTCTGCAACTAAATGCAAGGGATTTTTTCAATTCATTCACTCATTCATCAGTTAATTTATTGAGCACTTACTATGTGCCGGGCTGTCCTACGTGCTGGGGATACAACAGCAATCAAAACAGACAAAAATGCCTGCTTTAGAGAAGCAGCATTCTACTGACACTCACTTCTGGGCCTCTTGGTAGCATCAGACACCCTGACCTTCTTGAAACTAAACTCCCTTAGCTTAAGGGACACTTTCTGTCTTGCTCTTCCTTCTAAGGCCTTGTTCTCCTTTTCCTTCATCCTCCCCTACATGCTAGGTTCCCCAGGCTTCCAGACTTCTCTTTTTCTCATCACTTTACACTCTCTCAGGACAATGTCATCCACTCCCAGGGTGACTGATGACCCTTAAGTGTACCTTTCCTTCTGGAGCTGTAGACTCACACACCTCCACTCAAACGTCTCAAAAGCACTTCGAAACTTAGACACAGAATTGAACTAACTCTGTCTGAATCCTCCTGGCTGACCTCTCTCAATTTGATAATGGCACCATCTATTGAATCACCCAAACCAGAAACCTCCTCCTCCTATCTTTCTGAGTAGATCAAAAGACCATTCACGTATACTCACTGGCTGTCTAGTATGTGGCAAATCTCGTGCTAAGCATTAAGATCTGCTGTCGTTGTTTAGTTGCTCTGTCGTGTCCGACTCTTTTGTGGCCCCATGGACTGCAGCCCACCAGGCTCCTCTGTCCATGGGATTTCCCAGGCAAGAATACTGGAGTGGGTTGCCATTTCCTTCTCCAGGGGGATCTTCCTGACCCAGGAATCAAACTCCTGCATTGGCAGGTGGATTCTTTACCACTAGGGAAGCCCAAGCACTAAGATTATATAAACCAATAAGAGGGACCCTGGTGGTCCAGCGGATAAGATCCCACATTCCCACTGTAAGGGGCCCGGATTCAATCCCTGGTTGGGGAACTAAGAGTCCATAAGCCCACCCACCACAACCACTGAGCCCACATGTTCTAGAGCCTGCACACCACAGCTGGAGAAGCCCAAGTGCTGCAGTGACGACCCAGTGCAGCCACATAATAACAGAGAGATCTAAGTGTGGCCACTGCAGAGTCGACAGTGCCTCTTGACCTCATCACCCTCTTTCCACTCCCACTGGGTCAACGCCTTAATTCAGCCTCCTGTGAATTTTCACCTAGATTATTAAAAAATCTCCCAAGCTGCTCTCCCTGCTTCCGTTTATATACCATGTCAATCGACGATCCTTTGCGATCTTTTACTATGAAAGTCAGATTATGACAATCTCTGCTCAAAATCCTATGGCAGTTCCCCACAGCTTTCAGGATAAAGTGCAGAATTTGCTGGATGATTATACAAACTTGTCTTTCTCTGCCCCTGTTTGAGAACTCTCCCAGGAGCACAGTGAACTCTTTACAGAACCCTGAAAGTGCTACATTTTCTCACTCTTTTTCTTTGCATGTATTGCTTCCTCCAATTGAAACAAACTTTGCATTGCCTCCATATCTCACCTGATTAAGAAACAGCTCTGGTTTTCCTTCTGTAAAACTTTGTCAGTCCCCTCCCCTTTCCTAGCAGACCTTCCTATGTGATCATGAAGCAACATATACATACATTTTTCATAACAGGTATCTTAATATATGCTGTTTATTTGTCTGTCTCCTCACCAAGGCTGTGAGTTCCTCAATAGCAGGGACCAATCTCAGTGTCTTTGTATTCCCAGTGCCTGACACACGGTGGTCATTCAATAAATGTTTGCTGAAAAGAAAAAATGAATGATGCTAGAATTTTTTAAATGCATGTTGAATTCTATATATGCATAATGATTGTGCTACACAATAATCAGGTATAAATGGCAAACAGTTAATACAGAGATTACTTTTATACACCCAAACCTAGTATTTCTGAAGATCTAAGATTCGATTGCCGTGCTATGTATGCTCAGTTGTGTCTGACTCTTCGAGACCCCATGGACTGTAGCCCCCCAGGCTCTTCTGTCCATGGGGTTCTCCAAGCAAGAGTACTGGAGTGGGTTGCCATGCCCTTCTCCAGGGGATCTTCTCGATTCAGGGATTGAACCTGGGTCTCTTATGTCTCCTGCATTGGCAGGCGGGTTCTTTACCACTAGCGCCATTTAGGAAGTGGGATTCAGGTGGTGGATAGCAAGAAGACACCCAGACACCCAGAAAGTGCCTTTTCAGATACTGCTCTGAAGACTCTTAGGTCCACAAATCCAACAATTTGGGTCTTTCTACTTCTCTGGAAGGCAGTACTCCTTCCTGCAACAGATATCTGGAGACCATGTCTTTACCTCAGTGCATAATAGCCTGTCCCTCGACCCATGCTGCTCCTCCCTGAATCAAAACATTTCCATCACAGCAATGTGTTTAATTCACAGAATCTTAGCAGCATGAAAAAAATACCACCCGCTTTGCTAACAAAGTGGCATGTGTTTTGGCTTCTGGAGTGAAAACTAGGGAAGTCAACCCAGTCTCTGGCACATCCCACTCATTCAGGTCTACCCTGCCGAGCAGTCCTGCACTCTCCTTGATGGGCCCGGCGCTGGTTCTCCCTCTCCCTCCCACCTCTATATGCATGGCATCCAGGCTTCCTCTCCCCACACTTGACCTAATGAGAGCCCTTGGAATCATTCATTTCTCACTCAGTCCAACAAGGATATACGGAGCACTTACTGTGCATCAGGACCTGTGCTAGGTACTGGCATGGTTAAAAGGAGAAACAAGCCCTGGTCCCTGCCCTTGAGGAGCTCACAGTCTAGCGGGAGAGACAAACATAAGCAACAGTTACGAAACAGTGTGATGAAGGCTACAGTGGATATTATAGCTGTCTCCTTCCGGAGGCAGAGAGGAAGGCTTAACCTTGGAAGGGGACCTGTGAACCTTGAGTTGAACCTTGAGCTGGAGTTTGCCAGCTACCAAGAGGTTAAAGGTTTTCTAAGCCTGGGCAGCTGCTGATACACAAGAGCAATGGTGCGTCCAGGAGAAGAGGCAAGGCTGCCCTGTCAGACTTCTTCTCCTGGTAAAGTGGGAGTCTGAGAACCTACCTGCCCTGGCCTGGAGCCCCTCTTGAGTGCTGCTGAGCTCTGTCTGGACCATGGTTTCTCCTCCCATGAGTTCTACGGTTCTTTTTCCTCCATAGATTACTAATACCTACTCTGAAGTACAATCCATCTAGCCCATAGGTGAATCCTGAATGTTTTCCCTCTGTCTTTTGTAAAAGTTGTAGTTAGAAGTTTCCTTTTTTCCTTTACTTTTCAAACTTAACCTGTACTTGTTCACTCCCCTCGTCCACTGAAAGAACATCTCCCTATAATTCTAGATCCTAAGAGATAACTTTGGTTATCATTTTGCATACATCCCAGTTTTTTAACTATATAGATTTATTTTAAAAACAAAAATGAGAGCCCAATCCATATTAGTTTGTAACTTTTTTCCACTTACCAAAACAATTTGCAGATCTTTTAATGTCAGTATATATAAACACCATTGTTTGTAATTGTTTAATGCAATTCCATTCTGGAGATTTTTTTTTTTTTTTTTTAATTTGGCCACGCCATGCAGCTTACAGGATCTCAGTTCCCCAACCTGGGACCATGGCAGTGAAATCAAAATCCTAACCATGAGGCTACCAGGGAACTCCCAAACATACTTTAATTTTAAAAAGCTGAAATTACTAACTTCTTTCCTCTTTGTGGACATTTGGGACTACTTCTAGGTCTTCAATATTATAAACAATGCTCTAGTAAATATTCATATCTTTATTATTTTTTAAAGCAGTTGTGAGAGATTTTAGTAGGAAAATTCCTAGAGGTAGAAATGCTAGGCCAAAAATATGAAAGTGTTTTTTCCTTTTATTACTTATTTATTTTTGGCTGCGCTGGGTCTTTGCTACTGCACATGGGCTTTCTCTAATTGCAGCAAAGTGCAGGCTACTCTCTAGTTGTGGTGCATGGGCTTCTCGTTGCAGGGGTTTCTTTTGCTGCAGAGCACAGGCGATAGAGTGTACAGGCTTCAGGGGTTGCAGCACCTGAGCATGTGATCCCCGCAGCATGTGGGATCTTCCCAGGCCAGGGATCGAACTTGTGTCCCCTGCATTGGTAGACAGATTCTTAACCACTAGGAAAGTCCAAGTTTTTAGTTTTGACGCTGCCCAATTACTCTTCCAAATTACTGTACTGGTTTATCTAAACCAACATACATGGGCCCATCTTTCCATCCTTCCAAAACTAGACCATCTCAATTCCTTTCCATCTGTGCCACTCTGATTGATAAAAAGAGATACAGCATTGTTTTAATTTGTATTCCTGTAATAGTCATTGAATTTGAGCACTGCTTTGTATTTACTGGTCATATTCTTTGTACTTTTTTCCCAACAAAAAACTTTTTTTTACAAAAACTTTTTAATTGAAGTATAGTTTCATTGTGCTTTCTACCGTACATCAAAGTGATTCAGTTACACAGAAATACATATAATTCTTTTAAAAATGTTCTTGTCCATTATGGTTTATCCCAAGAGAGTGGATCTAGTTCCCTAAGCTGTACAGCAAGACCCTGTTGTTTCTCCATTCTGTATGTAACAGTTGGCGTCCCCCAACGCCAAACTCCCAGTCCACCCCTCTCCCTCCCCGCTCCCCCTTGGCTACCACAAGTCTCTTCTCTATGTCTGTGAGTCTGTTTCTGTTTTGTAGATAAGTTCACCTGTCTTTGCATTTTTTAGAAGTTAATTTTCTTTTATTGATTTGCAGAGCTCTTTCTAGCTTTTAACCTTGTCTTTTAAGGTTACGTACTTGCCTCATTTTGTCCTTTATTTTTTAACTTATGGGTTCTTTTGCTTTAATTTGTATGTAGTCAAATCTGTTAGGTCTTTTTCTTTATGGTTTCCTTTATTGACTTGTTTAGAAAGGCCTCTTCTACCCTGGGACTAAATGAATTGTTCCTTTGAATCCTAATAGTTTGATGGCATATCTTTAGATCTTTAGCATGCCTGGAATTTACTTTTGTGCTTGGCATGAGGTAAAGATTAAAAAATTTTCTAAATGGATAACCATCAACCAGTCATCCTAACATATTTATTGACTAACACATCTTTTCACTTTTGATTGGCAATGTTTCCTTTATCATATATTAATTTCTCTCTCTCACACACACACATGAATTTTCGCTTATCTCTGGAGCTTACTTCCTTGGCAATCTTACAGTCATGGAAATCTCCCGTGTTGTACTGCTATCCTCTTTCGTCACTCTGCCTAATAGATAAACGCCTCTGCTCTTTCTGGGCCCACACTCCCATTCCCGTAAGGGCTATTTCCTCTCCTCCACCAAGTCACCTGTACTACACATCATCCACACCTGCCGACCCTCTGGAACCTTATTCCATGGTTATTCAACTACCAACATCTACAGCCTTTTCTACTTCCCCCATAACTGAAGCCTGCCTCTCCCTACAACTTGCTCTGAGAGGCAGCTCCTTCTAACATCCTAGGCTAAACATATGGGGGCTGCTTCCAGGCCATCCACTCTCTTCCATTAAGTAAAAAAACAACCACCTCTCCTCTGGAAATCATGACAGTCAGCTGTAAAATCTTGACCCTCTCCTTGTCACAACACTCTGCAACTTCCTGGTCACTTCTTTATTTACCTAAGACTGCGGATCCCAGTCTCCAGTGTTCCTCTCTGTCTGAAAGCTACTCATAATCCTAGGTGACTAGGTGATTTCACCTAGTCAAATCCTAGGTGACTCAAGAGGAAGAACTAACCCACATTCTGGCTTAGCAGTTATCCAGTGACATCCTCCTTCTTCTCCTCAACACCCTCTCACGGTCACCTTTAGAACCTATTCTCTCAAGCTTCAGCACCATTCAGCTAACTGCTAGCTAATCGGCACCTCACACTCAACAGGTCTAAAACCAAACTCACTTTTAATCATTCCCGTCTGCCTCCAACCTCTTAATCAATCTCTCTCTCTTTTCACTCCTTCCCTTGCTCTCCTACTATTTCCTCTATCTTTGTGAATGGCAGCTGAATACATTTAAATTACTAAATCGCAAAACTGGAGTCATCCCCATAACCCCCTTCTCCATCAAAACCTCTACTTTTCAAGCATTCCACTTCCTAAGTTTTTTTCTTTTGAAAAAAATTTTAATTTTATATTGGAGTATAGTTGATTGACAATGTTGCATTAGTTTCAGGTGTATAGTAAAGTGATTTGATTATTCATATACATGTATTTATTCTTTTTCAGATACTTTTCCCGTAAAGTTCATTACAGAGTATTGAGTAGAGTTCCCTGTACTAAACAGTAATTCCTTGTTGTTAATCTATTTTATATAGTAGTATATAATGTTAATTTCAACCTCCTAATTTATTCCTCTCCCCCACCTTTCCCTTTGGTAACCCTAAGTTTGTGAGTCTGTTTCTGTTTCGTAAATAAGTTCATTTGTATAACTTTTTTGGAATTTTACATGTAAGTGATATCATATGATATTTGTCTTTTCTGATTTACTTCACTTAGTATGACAATCTCTGGGTCCATCCATGTTGCAGCAAATGGTACTATTTCATTCCTTTTTATGGCTGAGTAATATTCCATTGTGTAAATGTACCACATCTTCTTTATCCATTTAATTCTCAAAGGACATCTACTTCCTAAACTTTTCTTCAATCTTTCTAGTTTTCTCTGTCTGTACAGCTGTCAACCCACTTCAGCCACTTTTATCTCTTATCTAGACCACTGTAAGTCTTTTAGGTGGGTTTCCTGCCTCTAGCCCCATTCCCCACCAATCCTCAATGCAGTCAGAGTTTAGTGACATCACTTATCCTGTTTAATGGTCTTTATTGGCCTTCCTTGACCTTAGGATAAAGTTCATGTTCTTTATCAGGGCTCCCCAGGTCATTTCATGACCTTGCATCTACCACCTCTTTAGCTTCAGAACTTGCTGATTCACCTGTAGCTGTGTGCTTCATACGGACATCACTGAACTTGAGTTTCTTAAATATGTCATGAAAGCTTCTTTCCTAAAGGCCTTTCCTACATGTATTTCTTTCTGTGTAGACTACTAACTCCACCTCCATCAGCTCCTTTCAGATGGTATTAGACAGCTCTTACTGGAAGTCTTCTCAAAATGTTCCCTCTATGCGTGTGCACGCACACACACACACACACACACACACACATCAGGTGTTCCCAGAGCGCCTGTGCTTCAGTTATTGGCAAAAATCACACTTTACTGTATGTCTGTCCACTTCGAGACTGTAAATTCATAGTATTCTAAAAAATCCATTTAAAAATTTTATATAACTTTTAAAGGTTATTTTCCACTTAAGATTATTACAAAATACTGGCTACATCCCCTACATTGTACTTACACCTTTGAGCCTATCTTACACCCAACAGTTGGTACCACCCACTCCCCCGCCCCTCTATTGCCCCTCTTCCCCCCACTGGTGACCACTAGTCTGTTCTCTGTATTCTGTGAGTCTGTTTCTGTTTTGTTGTATTCACTGGTTCACTGTATTTTTTAGATTCCGCATTTAAGTGACCTCATAGAGTTGCTCGTCTTTCTCTGTTTGAGCATTATGCCCTCCAAGTCCATCTCTGTTGCTGCAAATCACAAAAGTTTTGTATGACTTTTGTACGGCTGAATAATATTCCATTGTGTGCACGCGCGCGTGTGTGTGTGTACACACACAACATCTTCTTTAGCCATTCATCTGCTGATGGACACTTAGGGTGCTTTCATATCTCAGCAATTGCAAATAACGATGCCGTGAACACTGGGGTGCATGTATTTCTACCTTTCCTAATTAACGTGTTTGGTTTTTTTTCATATGTTTAGCCAGGAGTGGAACAGCTGGGTCATATGGTAATTCTATTTTTAGTTTTTTGAGAAACCTCCAGTCTGTTTTCCGCAGTGGCTGCACCAATTTACCTTCCTACCAACAGTGTAGGAGGGTTCCTTTTTCTCTACATCCTCACCGATGTTATTTGTGTTCTTTTTGATGATGGCCGTCCTGACAGAGGTGAGGTAATGCCTCATTATGGTTTTGATTTGCATTTCCCTGATAATCAGCAATACTGAACATCTTTTCACATTCCTGTTGGCTATCTGCATTTCTGCTTTGGAAAAATGGCTATTAATTTCTTTCAACCACATTTTAATTGGTTATTTTTTTTTGATGTTAAGTTGTATGAACTGTTTATATATATTGGATATTAATCCCTTCTCAGTCATATTATTTGCAAATATTTTCTCCCATTCAGTAGTATCTGGTCTTACATTTAGGTCTTTAATTCATTTTGAGTTTATTTTATACATGGCATTAGAGAATATTGTAACTTCATTCTTTTACATGGAGCTGTCCAGTTTTCCCAGCACCACTTGCTGAAAAGATTGTCTTTTCTCCATTGTATATTCTTGCCTCCTTTGTCACAGATTAATTGACCATAAGTGTACGGGTTTATTTCTGAGCTGTCTATCCTGTTCCACTGATCTACGTGTTTGTTTTTGTGCCAATACCATACTGTTTTGATTACTGTAGCTTTGTAGTATGAGACTGTAAATTCTTTAAGGACATAGGCAGCTCATTAGTATTCTTTGGACCAGTGCCACTGACAAATTATAGTTGCTTAATAAATACTGCTTATATTAAGGATGAATGGAAGGTGGGAAGCCAACTAGAAATACTACTGGAATCTGCAAACAATGGGCCAGGGATCAAAATATTCACAACTTGAGTGCTAACCATTAAAGCAATTAGATGTCAGAAGTTACTACTTGAAGTAATTAACAGTGAAGTGTTATCAGAGTTTAATCCTACAAAAGGACAGTGAGTTTCCCAAATCCCTAACTGGTATAATGCTCAATAAAGGTATTTATGAGTAGATTGTCCCTACACTGCACAGTGTAAAAAGCAAAGTCTTGGTAGACAAACAGACCTGACTGGAATTTGCACCCTGCCACTGCTAGCTGTGTGACCCTGGACATGGTCCTTAACCTCTCTGAGTCTCAGTTCTGAAAGATAAGCGTTAACACCAACCTCACAGAGCTGTTATGAAGATTAGAGGGTATAACATACAGCAAGTGCCAGATACTCAATAAATGCTAGTTTCCTTCCATTTTCTACTTGTCTTTTCCTAAAAAGTCACTTTTGCAACTTGGCTGGAAGAGCCTAGGGGCAAGGTGCCTTGTGGGAAAACCACACCACAGAAGCAGCCCTGAGCTTCCATGAGCTTCTTATAGAACCCAAAGGGCTCCACTACTGTGTGATGCCACCCTGTGTGGCAAACAGGCTGACTCACCACCATATTGGGTTGGCCAAAAAGTTCATTTTCTGTAACATCTTAAAAAATCCTGAACAAATTTTTTGGCCCACCCAATATAAAAGGGACATGGGCTTGGAACTCTGAATCAGCCTCAAACTAGGACAGTGGCCCTAGTCAAAAGACCAAAGCCACAAATGTGGGACCCTAGTTATTCCCAGGACAAGACTGAATAGGACTGTAGGTAAACTTTTCATCCAGGAGAGTATACTTGGCAAGCCATCTCCCTTGCTTCCATCCCAAAGCGTTACAAAAGAAAGGAAGCTGACCGACTGACATTCAAGTGCCCAGGCACTCAAACTTCCTGCATCTGAGCACACACTGCCAGAGAAGAGAGTTTCACACCAGACTCAAGCTGCAGCCAACCTCAAGATGTGGACAGAATGATAGCACCCCGATGCTAGCTAGAGATCAGGGTTGAGTGCATGGCCAGGGAGCTTAAGCAATAACAGTAACTTAAAACAGATGCAGGAAATAAAAGAGAGAAGTTCCTGACCCAGGAATAGGTCTTATTCACTACAGCCATGAATAGAGAAGAAAAGCAAACCCATTTTCCTGTTACGACAGACTACAAACCCGTAAGCTTTGAGGCAGACCACAGAAAATGCTTCACATATACATGTCTCACCTCTCCAGACCCAACTTCCTCTCTTCAGCTGCCCTTCTCGTCAGTGGCCCCACAAAGGTGAGAGAAAGCTTGGCATCCAATTGGTTAAACCTCTGGATGATGCACATCGACTCTGATCTTGTCACTTATTTCCAGGGTCAGCAGAAGAAATATAGGAAAATACAGAAACATAAGAGTAATCACTTCCTTCATTTCTAAAAGAAATATTAGTTGGGCAGCAGAACTCTTTTCTTTTTGTATAACTGTCACCTAAGGAATGTCACTCGGCACTGAGCTCTACAAGGACTGGGTGAGCAGCCACTGCAGTCACAGACATTCAACACACCTTGATAGGAGTTTAGGGCAAAGATCAGGAATGAGGCACTCTGTGCTCTGGGAAAACTGGCAGAAGAAACCTTCAGAAAGTTAAGATATTTTCAGGAGAAAATTGTATTAATCCAGTTTCTTGTATCTTTCCATACACAGAAGAGCACCAGATATCTGTTCTTCGTGACCAAGAACAGCCTTCTACTGAGATGTGTGCTTGACCGCATGGACCCCCTTCTCCACAGTCACCTATGTGCTTGTTGACCCACTACCTCTTTGGAGCAGTTCTTCAGAGCTGTGAGAGAGGCTGTCTCCTGGATTATAGTCCTGAGTCCCCAAATAAAATTGAACTCACAGATCTCATGCTATACATTTTAATTTCAGTTGACAAATCATTAGGAAAAGGATTGAGGTTTATGCCTTCAATGGGCTAAGAAATCCACAACATGCCCTAGCAAAACTGAGTAGCTGTAAGGAAAATAAAAAAAAAGACCCCACCTGCTGTTAAAAACAAATGAAAAAAGAAGGAATTAACTGGCAAAAAACCTCCAGTGCCCTGCTTCACTCTTCTGAGGGGAGGAGAGGAAGTGGAGTGCAAGGAGATGGGAGGAAAGGCAGCTCCAGGGGTTAGATGTTTTATATTTTGTTTCATTTTAAAAATCACCAAGTTCTTAGGCTTCCCTGATGTCTCAGTGGTAGATGGTAAATAACCCGCCTGCAATGCAGGTGACCTGGGTTCAGTCTCTAGGTTGGGAAGATCCCCTGGAGGAGGGCATGGCAACCCACTCCAGTATACTTGCCTGGAGAATACCCATGGACAGAGGAGCCTGGCAGGCTATAGTCCACGGGGTCGCCAAGAGTCAGATACAACTGAGTGACTAAGAACTGCACATTAAGAGACACAGGTTATATCCCTGGTCTGGGAAGATCCCACATGCTGAGGAGCAACTAAGCCCAAGTGCCACAACTACTGAGCCTGTGCTCAAGGGCTAGAGAACTGTAACTACTAAAGCCCGAGCATCTAGAGCCCAGGCTCTGAAACAAGAGAAGCCACGGCAATGAGAAGCCTGCACGCTGTAATGAATAGCAGCCCCCACTCATCGCAACTGGAGAAAAAGCCTGCACAGCAACGAAGACCCAGCGCAGCCAAAAAAAACCAAAACACCCAGTTCTTCCTTCTACTGTTCAAAGTTTGTAAAGACACTCATCATTATCTCCCTGTATCCTCAGAAATGCTTGGAATGTAGACACATTAGAAAATAAAACTCAGCAGTAGCTACTTGCAAGTTAAGGCGATCTGCCAAAGGAACACAGTTAAAGAAGTGATCAATAAACATTCTGTGGCTGACTCCTGAATAGATCACGTTTCAGACCCTAAGTCCGCTACTGTAATCGATCTTCAAGCAGGGGAAAGGGGAAGCAGAGATGGCTCAAGGAAATAAGACTGGAATTTTTCATAAACGAGGCCCAGACTACCCACACACATCTAGACCAAGCTGAGCTTCTTGGGTTCAGCTGGAAGAAGAGGGGCTGGTAGAGGCCAAGCTATCTTAGCCCCAAGGATTCAAAATGGAACACAATTATTTTGCCCTTCGCTAAAAATGATTCTCCTGATACCTGTTCTTCTCAAATCACTGTATTTCTCCTGCTTATATAGCCCTCCATCCTCCACATACCCCTTCACGAGAAAAAGAATTCTACAAAACTCTCTTGCTGCATTGTTTTCTTCCTCTTCACTTTTAAGACAATATATATAAGTGGCAGTCAAGTCTTCTGCATAATCAGATTTAGCCACTTTACCTGGACTTTTTAACTTATATGCAGAGTACATCGTGCAAAATGCCAGGCTGGATGAAGCACAAGCTGGAATCAAGACTGCCAGGAGAAATATCAATAACCTCAGATATGCTGACAACAGCACCCTATGGCAGAACGCTAAGAAGGAATAAAGAGCCTCTTGATGAATGTGAAAGAGAAGAGTAGAAAAGTTGGCTTAAAACTCAACATTCAGAAAACTAATGGTTTAGTTTTAGCATCTGGTCCCATCACTTCATGGCAAATAGATGGGGAACCAATGGAAACAGTGAGAGACTTTATTCTCTTGGGCTCCAAAATCACTGCAGATGGTGACTGCAGCCATGAAATTAAAAGACACTTGCTCCTTGGAAGAAAAGCTATGACCACCCATCAGGATTAAAATAATCCTTTTAATATGACAGCATATTAAAAAGCAGAGACATTACTTTGCCAACAAAGTTCCATCTAGTCAAAGCTATGGTTTTTCTGGTAGTCACGTACAGATGTAAGAGTTGGACTATAAAGAAAGCTGAGTGCAGAAGAATTGATGCTTTTGAATTGCGGTGTTGGAGAAGACTCTTGAGAGTCCCTTGGACAGGAAGGAGATCCAACCAGTCCATCCTAAAGGAAATCAGTCCTGAATATTCACTGGAAGGACTGATGCTGAAGCTGAAACTCCAATACTTTGGCCACCTGATGTGAAGAACTGACTCATTGGAAAAGACCCTGATTCTGGGAAAGATTGAAGGCAGGAGGAGAAGGGCACAACAGATGATGAGATGGTTGGATGGCATCACCGACTCGATGGACATGAATTTGAGCAAGCTCCAGGAGTTGATGATGGACAGGGAAGCCTGGCATGCTGCAGTCCGTGGGGTGTCAAGGAGTCAGACACTACTGAGCAACTGAACTGAACTGGACTTTATCAACTCCATCAAGCACCCCAAGGCTATGCCTTGTCCTTGTCATGGAGAAGGTTAAAGTGTACACAGCCACTAGTTCAATTAGAGCAGAGAGAACCAATCAGCATTACTCTTTCTCCCTAGCCCAGCTGCCCCTTACTGGCTTCCCCTCTTTGTTCTCTAGATGCCGTTCCAATGCATCTCCAATTCTGTGATGAGTTAAAAGCAGCTTGAGTTAGGACCACAGCATACTGTGATCCTCCTTTTCATGAAATCACATGCTAAAACTCCAAAATTGAAACTTGAAAGACAATCAATTCTAAATGAAACCTGCAAATCATCTTTTTGATGATCTTAGACATAAAGAACAGTCCCTTGGACTGCAAGATCAAACCAGTCAATTCTAAAGGAAATCAATCCCAAATATTCATTGGAAGGACTGATGCTGAAGCTAAAGCTCCAATACTTTGGCCACCTGATGCGAAGAGCCAACTCATTAGAAAAGACCCTGATGCTGGGAAAGACTGAAGGCAGGAGGAGTAGGGGACAACAGAGGGTGAGATGGTTGGATGGCATCACCAACTCAATGAACATAAGTTTGAGGAAGCTCCAGGAGATGGTGAAAGACAGGGAAGCATGGCATGCTGCGGTCCATGGGGTCGCAAAGAGATATGATTGAGCAACTGAACAACAGGACATAAACAAAAATCATGAAACCTTTTTACAAACTTTTATACAAAGTAGCCCTTTAAAGTTAATTTTAATATATTCAACAAATAATTAAATATCTAAGTTCAGGGCATAATTATAGAAGGAATGGCCAAAGGAGGAATTTTAGGAGATTCAGATTATCATGAACTATGCCACTTATCAACCTGGTCACTTAACATCTGAGGATGAGTTAATCAAATATTGATAATGGCTGCAGAAAGATCCAGATACTCATACAATAATCTTCCTTCCATTCTAGATTAAAAGATCTGGGAAGGGGTGGGGGATTATTCTGTTCAGGGACAATGGCATCCTAAAAAATTCACAGGGATGTACATGTAAACATGAGAACAGGATGAGAACTTTATAATAATCATTAACGATTATGACTTCAATCAACTAGTTTCAAGAAAAGCAAAGAAGAATGCAGTCAAATGACATAATCAGATTTAGTCATTTTACCTGGACTTTATCAACTCCATCAAGCACCCCAAAAAGTATTTGGAGCAACATTAGTTGGATGCTATCCCAAATAATCAGATCTTTGATTTGCAAACAGGATGTGGCTTAATGATCAAAACAGAGAACTAGGTTCATTCAAGTATCCAGAGCCTAAAATAATCCTGTTTAACAAGTTTAACAACATGTAACACATACCCTCCAGTTGGCAGAAACACCTGTCAATTACAAGTACTAAATACTTCCACAAACCATTTAGCAATTAATGGACTACAGCTAAGCCTTGGAGGCAAGTTCAGAATAGAGTTGAAACTCAACACCAGACTTGTTTTTTAGAAAACCTGAGAAGTATGAACTTCACTGAATTCGAGGAGCGGCTCAAAAACAGAAGTCATGCTGCATTAAGAAAGCACTGGGGACTTCACTAGCAGTCCAATGGTTAAGACTCTGCGCTCCCAATGCACGGTGCATGAGTTTGATCTCTAGCGGAGTAGCTAGCCTACAAGGACACTGGAAGTTTAACTAGCTAAGTTTTAACTTGCATATGGGGCTTTCCGGGTGGCTCAGTGATAAAGAATCCACCTGCCAAGCACGAGACGTGGGTCTGATCCTTGGGTGGAGAAGATCCCCTGGAGAAGGGAATAGGCAATCCACTCCAATATTCCTGCCTGGGAAATCCCATGGACAGAGAAGCCTGGCGGGCTACAGTCCATGGGGTCGCAAAAGAGTTGGACACAACTTAAGAGACTCAACAACAACTTGCATATGTTGATTTCTTCAATCCCATTGGGAAATATACTATGGTTTGGGCTTTGTTGATATTGTTCTCCATAGATTCTTCCTTGTTTTTGCAGAAATAGGATTATGGCTTATGGCTCAAGTCATCTGAAAGCCTCTCCAGGAAACTTGCTCCAAAGGGAAGACTCCACAGGAAGAACATCAGAGAAGGAAGTTTCTTTTCTCCTCTTTGGTAATGTTCGTCCAAAACAGTTTTCATTATCTCGCAATGGATAAAACCCCACAAGCACAATTTTCAGTAACCACCTGAAAGAAAAATTGCCAGCCTGTGCTATTTCAGATGAAGCCCATATCCAAAGCACTCCTGACTCTTCATTTCAACTCCACACCCTCCTCAACCTCACTGGTCCCCAGTCCCCCACCCTCATTACACACACCAGCCCAGCACTGTGATTTTTACTGTAAGCCTCTGTGACTCTGCTCAAGCCTTCCTTCCTTCCTGGAATACCCTCCTTTCAGTCCTGGCCAATTATATCCACCACCTCACTTTAAGTGGCTGCTTAAAACTCGTTTCCTTATGGAAGTGATCAGTGATTTTCCTCTCACAGTTTAAACATTTCCCTAATAGCGGTCAGATAGTTTCATGTAATTTTGCACAGGTCAGTATATCTCTCATGTCTAGTCTTACCAGTGGTGGGTGTTACTTCTGGTCTCCTCTCCACAGCCCTGATCACAACCTCACTAGGACCCGGACACTGGAACATGCTCAGAGGGATCACCTTAGATGTCTACTGGCACAGTATTTTTAGGAATTTCCTATTCTGATTGAACTGTAGTCCTAAAGCAGACATTATTGGTGAAATATAAAGCAGGAGGGCAGGATTACAGAAAAGTTCTGGCCAGTCAATTTAGTGAAGAAGTGAATGGAGGTGAGGGACCAACCCTTGGGGAAGCTGAGAGGACAGCTGGAGAAAAAAGGCAGGTGGAAGTGGAGGCTAGAGGATTGGGACAGACTAGGGGGTTGGGCAAAAGGCAGAGGAAGGGCGTTTCAGGAGGTTTGGGGGAGTTGTCCCAAGGCAGGGCCTTTCGGAGCCCGGGAACGAGCCTGGGCAGGTCCGACTCACCTATGGGGTGGGGAAAACGGAAAGCCGCAGAACCGAAGAGCAGGTCACGGTAGCGTTGGAAGGCCTCGTCGAGGACGGAGCAGCCCACCTGGGCGGCCGAACTGAGATGGTACTGGAATTGGAAGCTGTGCGGTAAGATGGTGTACCGCAGCTCAGAGGTCTGAATGTACTGGGGCCATGGCCACAGGGCCGTCGCCCGCCCAGCGAACGCTGCCGCCAGCAGCAGCGAAAACCTGAGCGTGGAGCCTGCCATGACCCGCCGGTCTGCTTCCCCTCTCCCAGCCGGCCGGGCCACGTGACAGCCTGGTCAGGTGGGCGGCGCCCGCGTGACAATCGGCGGGTCACGTGACCCGCTACAGCGCCTCACCGGTGACTCGGGAGTACCGACTCCCATCCCTCCAATCCCAGAGTGAACCCGAAGGACCTGCGGCCTGCGGTGGATGGTGCAGGGCATCGGCCATGGTTCAAGTTCAGGCGGTTCCCGGGACTGGTGGAGCAGTAGCTAATGCACCTCCACAGTTGCCAGGCCCGCGATCACAGAACTATATGCGCAGCAGGGGATCGAAGCCTCACGTGGGGAGGCCGAGGGGGCGAGCGAGAAAGGAAAGTCTCCCGAGCCGTGGACGCGGAATAAAAGGTCGCCAGGCCTCCTGGGAGGTAAAGGACGTCCCAGGCCCAGGGAACTTCAGAAGCAAAAAAAAAAAAAAAAAAATGGAGGCTTAAAACCACAGGCCCTTGTGATGTTAAATGCTGTGGGGCAGAAAGGGGTTGGAATTAGGTAGTCAGAATGGCTCAGCTAGAGAGTGCATCACAAGATTACAAAAATGGGAACTACTTACGACTGGGGAAAAGATGTGTACTTTCAGAGCAAGCTTGAGGCGACCTGTTTCCTGGCTCTGGAGTGGGTTCTTGTTTAGTGGTTAATAATCTCCCAGTAACTGCCCCCAAATCCCCTTCTCACAGACAAAAATGCCACAAACAGGGTAGGTTCTGTACTTACTGCAAGTGATACGACATTGCTTGTACTTTGGTTGCAAACTGAAGAACACCCAGAGATGACAGGTCTTATACCCAGAGAGGAATTCTGCAGGGGTTTACATAGAAAGTCCAAGAATCAGGACTTAGTACAGTAGGAAATTGAAAATCAGCCCGAAGATTTGCATTTTAGAAATCTCATGTTGAGTGGTTGGATGGATAAGAAACCAGTGAGGGAGGCTTTTTTTTTTTTTTGGAGTTGGAAGATAATGAGAGTTTTAATTCCTGCAATGGGAAAGGAAGAGAGCTATAGATCCAGGAAATAGTGGGTATCTGGAAGCAGAGAGGTTAAGGGGCTTGAAGGCTAATCAGTAAGAACATAGATATTTATTGAGTCAAGGACCCTGTCTTTGTTCACCACTGTATTATCAGAGAACAGTTGAATCCCTCACTGCAAAAGGAGATAAAAACAGTGCTGTTGTGAGGCATTATTTGGCCAGTAGGTAATTTTTTAATTATAAAATTGCATTTTAGAATTAGAAAAAATGGTAAGATCAGGAAAATGAACTGTTAAAAATAAAAGTCTCTTAAAAATCATGATCACTTATATCTAGGCTTTAGGTACCTGTTAAAGTGAAAGTTGCTCTGTCCTGTCCGACTCTTTGCAACCCCACGGACTATACAGTCCATGTAATTCTCCAGGCCAGAATACTGGAATGGGTAGCCTTTCCCTTCTCCAGGTATTTAGCAGTTATGTATACATGGCTCATGAGCTTCCCTGGTAGCTCAGTGGTAAAAAAAATCTGCCTGCAATGCAGGAGACCCAGGTTCTATCCCTGAGTTGGATAGATCTCCTGGAGGAGGGCATGGCCAGCCACTCCAGTACTCTTGCCTGGAGAATCCCATGGACAGAGGAGCCTGGAGGGCTACAGTTCATAGGGTCACACAGAGTCGAACATGACTGAAGTGACTAAGCAGCAGCATACACACCTTATGTTGGGAAATGAAATAAATATTGTCTCTCACTTTTTTTTAACTTTTCAGGATTCATCAAGAAATCCCTCTTAGAAGGTCAGTTATGCTATTTAATAGAACAGAGCTTGTAGCAAAGGAAGTAGAAATTAGATCTCTCAGTTTCAGATCCTAGTATTGCATATTTACACTAATTTCTATATGGCTTAAACCTAAATTTTCATCCTCTCTAACAAATGCCTGAGTACTTCACCGGTTAGGAGAGACATTACCCAATTACTTAGGGAGGAGATCTGAGAACCCTTGTCAGAATAATCAAGTTCATAATCAGGTAGTTGTCCCACAGGATCAATAATTTTTTTTTCAGGATCAATAATTTGGGGAGAATTCAAAACAAGTTAAAGGTGAGAGCAAGAGGTCAAAGTAGGGTTTCAGGACTAGGCAAGTGCCATAACTCCCCTTTCTGTGATACTCAACCTATATCAGGAGAGAGAAGTAATTTACATAAAAGAGCCGCAAAATGAAGAAGCTGGACCCAAATAAGGAGACTATAAAACTTACTAATGGTGGTGGATTCATGTCAATCTATGCCAAAACCAATACAGAATTGTAAACTAAAAATTAAAAATAAATAAATAAATTAAAAAAAAAAAAAAACTTACTAATGAAAATACTTAGAGATTATTGTTGAGAGATATTCTAAACATATTCCAATTATTCCCTCTCTGACCAGTATATCAGACAATCAGAAAAGTAATAGACAATCATTAAAATTTTAAAAAAATCATCAGAGTCCAATTAAATATTCAGAGCCTAGCAGTAATAGTAGCAAAAATTAAAATCAATGGTTATTTAACATTATAAACTGTTCAGTTTGTATATATACTACATTGCCATCAATTTTGACAGTGTGTACATGTCCATCCCAAACTCCCTAACTGTCCCTTATATGAATAACAAAAGCAATGACACAGATGATATGTATTATATATCCGATTGTTTTCTCTATTTTTATTAAACACAAATAAAATATGATTTAACTTCCATATCTCTGAAAGTGAAAATTGCTCAGTCGTGTCAGACTCTTTTCCACCCCATGGACTATTCAGTCCATGGAATTCTCTAGACCAGAATACTGGAGTGGGGGAACTGAAGCTGTTCTCTTCTCCAAGGAATCTTCCCAATCCAGGGATTGAACCAAGGTCGCTTGTATTGCAGGCAGATTCTTTACCAGCTGAGCCACAATATCTATAGCATCTAATAAAATTAGTTTATCTATCAGAAAAAGAATTCACTGTCAGACAATGTATCCAGATTTTTGGCTCATAAAGTGGAGTCATTAGTGTAGAGGAGAGAGGCGGGAATGACTAATTTTGCCTGAGGAAGTCTTTCCAAAAGGAAATGATTTGAGCTGGCTTCCAAAACATGAGTTGGCAGGGAAGGGGCATGGGCAAAGCACAGAGGTGTGGAAGAAGATGGCATATTGAGCATAGGGTTTATGGGGATAGCTAAGGAGAAAAGTGCCATGATGATCTCACTTCTACCATATTCCCTTCTCCTTCAGTGCCTTTCCCACCTCCCACTCCCACCACCTACTTGAAGGTCTAAACTTACATCTTACCACCCTGTCAATCTCTGACTTCTCAAATTTGGGTAAGATACCATAGCCCTCTAAATTTTTCTCCATCAGAGCACTTATCTCAGTATCGTAATTGCCTGTCCATTTGTCTTGAGTTCTCCACAAGTGTGAAAGTTCCTTAAAGGCAAGTTCTGTATTTACTGCTGTATTCCTAGCCTTGGGCACATCTCCTTGGAACTCAACTTCAAAGACCCAGGAGATCCCAGCCTGCCCTACCTGCTGATTCTTTGTGAGTGGCAGGTAAAAGGGGAGGGACATCCAGAGAGGATACCTGGGAGGGACAGTAAGACTGGGAGAATTTAGCAAAATAATAAAGAACCTGCCTGCCAGTGCAGGAGACCTAAGAGATGCAGGTTTGATCCCTTGGTTGGGAAGATCCCCTGGAGAAGGAAATGGCTACCCGCTCCAGTATTCTTGCCTGCAGAATCCCATGAACAGAGGAACCTGGCAGGCTACAGTCCACAGGATGGCAAAGAGTCAGACACGACTGAAGCGACTTAGCACAGCACACAGCACAGTAGTGCATAAAGAGAAAGACTGACAAAAATTACTTTAGAACAAGTAGGTTGAAGCTGAGTGATAAAATAATGAAAGGAGGAGATTCCTGATCAAGGTTCTGTGTACTGGATAAATGGTACCTTATTTATCTCTCACACCAGCTGTGTGAAATTATCATCCATGTTTTACAGTCAAGGAAACGGGCTCTAAGAATTAAAATAATTTGACCAAAGTCCCATAGATAGTTGTCAGAATCAGTATTTGAACCCAAGTCTTCTATGCCAAAATCTATTGCTTTTATATCTATCATACTTACTTGAAAGCTAAGCTAAAGATTGTATTGAGATTTTATTCTTAAGTCTGTGGGAAGCTAGTGAAATGTCTTAGCTGAAGAGTAATGAGACCAGAGTTGAAATTTGCTCAGGTCAGTTTAACATATGTAGGAGGAATTGAATGGGGAAAGTTGTATGCAGGTAGATTAGGTCTGGGGTTGTTGACTCAGAGCTCTGTAAACAACTGACCATTCTCACGTGCTGTGGGGCTCAGAAAAGGCAGACCCAGATTAACCTAGGAAGGATGACTTCATTTTTCTTTTCCCATGTTGGCTAGCCAAACCAATGAGACTTAAGCTTTGTATAGGTTGTCAACATTTACAGAAGTAGAGATGGCCAAAACTGGCTATGCTCCGTGACTCTCTTTACGCCCATTCCATATGAACTATATGGAAGCATCACTACCTCTAAGGTACCCTGTTACCTTCAGCTTCTCCAGTGCTATGTCCAAAGTTCAAGTATGCTATCCAGTTCCCCACTACTAAACATGCCAGCGTTCCTTGAGGTCACTAAAAATATTCTGTGTCCAGTTTGTCTTCTTTTTGAGCCTTATCCCCTCTACTCTCTTACTTAGTCATATAACTGTTCCAGTTATTTTTTCAGGCTTGTTATTGTTTAGTCACTAAGTCGTGTCCAACTCTGTGCAACCCCATGGACTGTAGCCTGCCAGACTCCTCTGTCCATGGAATTTCCCAGGCAATTGTACTGGAGTGTGTTGCCATTTCCTCCTCCAGGGGATCTTCCTGACCCAGGGATCAAACCCGAGTTTCCTGCATAGGCAGGCGAATTCTTTAACCACTGAGGCACCTGGGCAGCAACCCCTTTTCAGGCTTACCCCCTGATTCTTTTTGTTTAACATTTTTCTTTATTAAAATATTTATTTAAAAAATAAATATTTATTTGGCTGCACCACATCTTGGCTGTGGCATGTGGGATCTTCAATCTTCATTGCAGCATACAGGATCTTTAGTTGTGACATGTAGGATCTAGTTCCTCCACCAGGGATTGAACCCAGGCCCCTTGCATTGGAGCACGGAGTCTTAAGCACAGGACCACCAGGAAATCCCACCCCCAACTAATTATTAACTTTTCCTAACTCTAGACATACATTTCTTGCAATAATTGGCCTTGTCCTGTCTCTCTGCAGTCCTAACCTACACACAGATTTTTTTTTTAATTGCCCGGATATTTACATGGGAGTTTTTCTTTAGTTTCAGAAAAACTAAAGCCCTGAGGGAACTTTCAACAGATCTGAGCAGAAGGAGTGACAGTGGGGAAGAGGGATATGGGTCAAATGCAGTGATGTTTCAAATATAAACTGACCAAACTCAGCAGCTAACTGGGGAAAGCGGGGATGCGGACAAGTGAAAGAGGAGAGAAAAAGGTGCACCGGTCTGGTTTCCCGAGGGAATGATGGGGCCACTGACTGAATACAACGTGAAGTGCCAGTTTTGGAAAAAAGATGATGAACTCTGAGACATGCTGCATTGGGGCAGATTGAAGGACAGCAGAGTTAAAATGTCTAGAAAGGCCAAGGAAATACAGGCTGGGAGCGTGGAAGAGAGCTCTGGGCATCATCTGCTCAAAGATAATAGTTGAGATCATAAAAATAGTCAAGAATGGGAAAATGGAAGGAAGACTAAAAAATAGGGGAAAAGAAGACGCTGGTAAGAGAAGTGTGTGAGGGATAAAAGGAATACGGAAGGGATATAGTGATTAGTAGGGTGGACTGAGATCAGAGATGTAGATAAGGGTAAGGGCTTACCTGAGCATTTTTTTTTCTAGTTGCTTAAAATTTTTATTTGTTTATTTTTGGCTGTGCTGGGTCTTTGCTGCTGCAGGGGCTTTCTGTAGGTGCAGAGAGCAGGGGCTGCTCTATTTGGTGGTGCTTGGGCTACTCATTGCAGTGGCTTTTCTTGCTGCAGAGCACGGGCTCTGGGGCACGGACTTCAGTAGTTGTGCCAAGTAGGTTCTAGAGCACAAGTTCAATAGTTGTGGTGCATGGGTTTAGCTGCCCTGCAACGTGTGGAATCTTCCCAGATTAAGGATCGAATCCACATCTCTTGCATTGGTTGGTGGATTCTTTACCACTGATCCCACCAGGGAAGCTTGCCTCCTAACTTTAAAACACAAATGTGTCATAAGAAGCCCTCACAGTCAGAATACATTGATTTTATCTCCGTGACATGCCTTTCTGCTTGCAAGACATATAGGGACTCATGTTATTTCAGGGGAAAGGAGGTCTACTGAAGTGATATACATAACAACCCAGATAAGAAGAAAAACCAGACTTCAGAATGAGCCAAAATCAAGGGCCTGACTACTCTCTCATCTCCCTCTCTCTTACAACTTAGTTTTCTCTTTGCTTGCCAAGTTACTGGAACTTCCTTATAATCTCTAATTCCCCTGTGACTTGACATTTATTGCACAATACCCAAAATTTTCCATGACTTTACAGCTTGAGAATCCTCTCATTCTTCTATCTGTGCCTCTGGAGAGCCCACTATTTTCTAAAGCTCTGTGCAAATCAAGATTTTTTTTTTTCATTTTTCTTTCTTTTCTTGCCTTGCCGTGAAGCTTTCGGGATCTTAGTTCCCTGATGAGGGATGGAACCCGGGGCCTCGGCAGTGAGCGCATCCAGTCCTAATCACCGGATCACCAGGGAAGTCCCAAATCAAGATTCTTCTGATCTCCCTGGAAGAATAGTGTACATGTTTCATAATTTAACCAGTTACCTACGATGCACACCTAGGTTGCTTCCAAGTTTTCTCAGTTACAGACAGTGCTACAATGACATTTGTACATTGTACGTTGTACCCTCTACAATTTTTAGAGGGTACTGGTTGCCAAGCTAGTGTGTTTTCATCCTTTCTCACCATCAATACCTTGCTTTTCATTTGGAAATTTGACCTGTCAGTTTGGTAGCTTGGATGAGGCTGAGCTAGCCCTGGTTTAAGCCACGTAATTAGGGTTACCTCCCCCACCCCCTCACTATAAACACTGAGAAGCGTAGGATAAGAATGTACATTTCCACCAATAATGTGTGAAAGTGCCTACTTCATTACGGTCTTCCAACATTAGTATTCACCTTTTCATTGCTACTGTTGATGCCTTGAAATTAATTTTTAGCTCTAGCAAGATGCATGACTTCTACATCATTATAGAAAAAGAAGCTGGATCATTCTGGAAAAAATAAGGAGATAGGAAGAAGTAACATGAATATATAATTAACCAAAAATCCAAAGAATAAAAGGATAGAAATAAGCCCAAACTATCTAAACCTATGTAAATAGGTTAAAGTGAAAGTGGCTTTGTGGTGTCCAACTCTTTGAAACCCTCTTTGAAACTATACAGTCCATGGCATTCTCCAGGGCAGAATACTGGAGTGGGTAACCGTTCCCTTCTCCAGGGGATCTTCCCAACCCAGGGATCAAACCCAGGTCTCCCACACTGCAGGCGGATTCTCTACCAGCTGAGCCACCAGGGAAGCCAAATAATACAGGAATTGGTGACCTATCCCTTCACCAGTGGATCTTCCTGACCCAGAAACCAAATCAGGGTCTCCTGCATTGCAGGCAGATTCTTTAAATACTCCCATTAAAGGACAAAGGCTCTCAAATTGAGCCCCCCCAAAAAAGCCTAAATGTTATTGTTAAGAGACCTTTTATTTTGCTTATTTATTTTTTGGTGCCTAGACAGGGACTTGAACCCTCAACCCTCAGATTAAAAGTCTGATGCTGTACCAGCTGAGCTACCCAGGCTGTTAAGAAACATTTTAGATGAAGTCTGAAAGAATGTTCAGAGATGTACCAGAAGAATGCAGACAAAAAGGGAGCAAGGACGGCATTTATTAACATGTGACAAGAACTCAAGACACACATAAAATTGAATGAAACAAAGATAAATATTTTTAATGATAAAAGGTACAACTCACAAAGAAGATAGAGATCAGAAACCATTAGACACCTAACAACAAAGAAACAAATATACCTAAAGCAAAAATCAGAAGAAATATAAGGAAAAAGAAAAAATTATAATCATCATTTCAGTTCAGTTGCTCAGTTGTGTCCGACTCTTTGCGACCCCATGAATCGCAGCATGCCAGGCCTCCCTGTCCATCACCAACTTCCAGAGTTCACTCAGACTCACGTCCATCGAGTCCGTGATGCCATCCAGCCATCTCATGCTCGATCGTCCCCTTCTCCTCCTGCCCCAAATCCCTCCCAGCATCAGAGCCTTTTCCAATGAGTCAACTCTTGGCATGAGGTGGCCAAAGTACTGGAGTTTCAGCTTTAGCATCATTCCTTCCAAAGAAATCCCAGGGCTGAGCTCCTTCCGAATGGACTGGTTGGATCTCCTTGCAGTCCAAGGGACTCTCAAGAGCCTTCTCCAACACCACAGTTCAAATGCATCAATTCTTCGGTGCTCAGCCTTCTTCACAGTCCAACTCTCACATCCATACATGACTACTGGAAGAACCATAGCCTTGACTAGACGGACCTTAGTTGGCAAAGTAATATCTCTGCTTTTGAATATGCTATCTATGTTGGTCATAACTTTTCTTCCAAGGAGTAAGCATCTTTTAATTTCATGGCTGCAGTCACCATCTGCAGTGATTTTGGAGGCCAAAATAGTGAGACATATTAACATTTCTCTGAGAATATTGTATCAAGTGCAGAAAAAAATAAGAATAAGAACATCTTGAATGATGTCATTAATAATTTAAATATAATAGATTTAGAATCCTATATCCTACACAAATATATAAAAATTTTGTATCTCATATGTTATTAGCTGCCCATAGGACATTTAGAAAAACTGTAAACATTACAAAAAGTAAAATTCTTTTTTTTTACTCAAAGTTTTCCAACTCATTTTATTTTGTGGTGTTTTTTTCTTACTCAGAGGTTTCCAACACATTTTATTTTGCAGTTATTTTTTCAAGGAGAATTCTTATAAGATAGGTTCTTTGACCATAATATATAAAAACTGAGGAGGAAAAAATCTAAACATGTAGATATATTTTGAAGATTCTAAATAATTCTCAGGCCAACTATAAAAATAAATATGTGGTGTCCCAAAGACGAAAGAACAAGATGAACAAGGAGGATCTTGGAATACAGGAAGAGAAAAAAAAGCAGAACTTTATCGTCCTTCCCTTCCCCAGGTTGTTAACTACTGAAGAATCTTTAGGCTCTCCTGAGCAGTATAACCTGTTTCCCCTCCTACCCCAAATAGGGAGAAGGTATTTGCTTTACTCTTCCCCCACCCAGTATACTATCTCACTCCTTGTACCTGGACTATAAAAATGGACCAAGGACTCACGTTCAGTGTCGGCTCTCCCAGACTATCAGGAAGCCGGCCCACTGTGCCAGCAGCGACTCTCCCCTCCCCCACTCTAATAAACTTTATTCTCCTTTGATTCTGCCTCATGTCTGGAATTCTTTTCCAACCCTGGCGTGGACCACAGCAAAATACTCCTAGAAGCATATCAGAAGAAGAATGTCTCCTGTCCAAACATTTTATTACAGGAAAGCAAAACTAGTTAAACAACAGAAAAAGGCAATGTTTATATTAAATAGCTTGAAAGAGAAGGACCATATTCTAGAAGTTAAGAAGGAAGTTGATATGGCTATTCTAAATTAGACATCTTGATGAAACAGAAATAGAATGGAACTTCTTTAACAAGAAAATGAATGTACATATGAAACAAAAGGCAATAGAGTTTGTTCTTGAAAGTCAAGAGTAAGATAAGGATGCCACTATCCTTAATAAGACTGTTTAATCGATGAAATGAGACACATTTTGTAAAGGAAGAGACAGAATTATTATTTGCAGATGATAACGATGTCTACTTAGAAAATTTGAGAATTATCCAACGAAACTATTAGAATGAAAATAATTTCAGTCAAGACCTGATAATAAATAGAAAAAGAAAGCTTTTATATGTATATGTTAGCAATAACAAATTATGTATAAAATCGAATGGAAAATTTTGGTTCACAAAAGCAAGTAGGTTAATGTATGTGAAACAGCACAGTTCCTAGTAGATAAGGTTATATGAGTAATCTGTAACAATAAAATATTGACTAGAGGTGAAATTACCAAGACAAAAGATACATTTTTAAGATTCTTGATTTTTAAAAATATGTATCTAACTGTTTATTAAAGTATTTTCTGCATATTATAACTCTGGTGCTCAGTGTCTAGATTAAGACGTAGAACATCTCCAGCACTCCAAAAGTCCCGTGCATGTCCCATCTTGGCCCCTAGTCATTTTCCTCCCAAAGGTATCTCTTTTTTTTAATTATTCTTTTAATAGAAGATTGGTTTTTCTTTTTTAATATTTATTAATTTATTCATTTGGCTGCACTGGGTCTTAATGGTGGCACGTGGGATCTTTAATCTTCCTTGTGACATGCTGGATCTTTAGTTGCAGCATGTAGGATTTTTTTTTTTTTAATAGTTTCGGCATTTGAACTCTTAGTTGCGGCATGCAAGATCTAGTTCCCTGACCAGGGATCGAATCCGGAGCTCCCTGGCATTGGGAGCATGGAGGCTTAGTCACTGGAGCACCAAGGATGTTCTGCCACGATATTTCTGACTTCTGACCACACTGATTACTTTTGCTAGTTTTACACTTTATTTGAGTGGAATCATACCTATGTATCCTTTAAGTCTGGCTTCTTTTGCTCAGCATTACATTTATGAGATTTATTCATATTTCTCATGTGCTTGTAGATTACTCATATTGCTGTATAGTGTTTCCTTGCATGAATTTACCATACGTTTCCATGTTTCCATTCTTCTACCCAACTACTAGTACTTTCCAGTTGGGGGCTATTATGAAAAGTACTAAAAACGTACTGCTGGGAGCACACGTGACATGTATGATAGCTGTCTTTTGGTAGACATGAGGACAATTTCCTCTTCCATACCTACCCTACCCGTGGCTTCCCAGGTGGGGCAGTGGTAAAGAATCCGCCTGCCGATGCAGGAGATGCAGATGTAGTTTCAGTCCTGGTCCAGAAGATCCTCTGGGGAAGGAAGTGGCAATGCAGCCCAGTTTTCTTGCCTGGAAAATTCCACGGACAGAGGAGCCTAGCGGGCTACACCACAGTCCATGGGGTTGAAAAGAGTTGACACAACTGAGTGACTGAGCACACTCACACACTAGATTGAAAAGGGAATGTGCTGATTCCCGAAGATGCTGCCAAGCAGTTTTTCAATGTGACTATACCAATTTACACACCAAAAGACACATATGAGAGTTGCAGTTGCTACCCATACTCGCTGATACTTTTTCATTTGAGCCATTCTGATGGAAGTGTAGTGTTATTCCATTATGGTTTTAATTTGCATTTTCCTGATGACTGATGAAGTTGAGCTCCTTTTTATACATTTATTGCCCATTTTGATATCTTGCAAAGCATCCGTTGCCATTTTCCTAGTAGGTTGCTTTCTTTCCTATTGATTTGTAAGAGGGTTTTTTTTTTTTTTGTCTGCATCAAGTCTTAGTTGTGGCACACAGGATCTTTCCTCGTGGTGCATGAACTCTCTAGTTGTGGCTTAGTTGCACCGCGGCACGTAGGATCTTAGTTCCCTGACCAGGGATTGAACTCTCATCCCCTGCATTGCAAGGTGGATTCTTAAACACTGGACCAGCAGGGAAGTCCCTTGAAAGAGTTCTTAATATATTCTTGCTACAAGCCCTTTGTTAGATATAAGAGTTGCAAATTTTACCCCACTCTGTGGATTGTCTTTTTACTCTCTCAATAGTATCTTCTGGTGAATAGAAGTTCATAATTTCAGCATAATCTATCAAAATTTTCCTTTGTAGTTAACACTTTTTCATGTCTTGTTTTTTTCAACCAAAATTGTTTTTCCAGTACCATAAACTTATTTTAATATCTTTTTCTCTATGACTAAATTCACAGTGATAATAAAAGTAATGTGTTTTTCTGTTGTCAAGCTGGGTATGTGCTAAGTCCCTTCAGTTGTGTCTGACTCTTTGCAACCCCATGGACTGTAGCCAGTTTCCTCTGTCCATGGGATTCTCCAGGCCAGAATACCAGAGTGGGTTGCCATTTCCTTCTCCAGGGGATCTTCCCGACCCAGGGATCAAATCCACATCTCTTATATCTCCTGCATTGGCAGGCGGATTCTTTACCACTAGCGCCACCTTTGATGCCAAGATGGGTAGAATATGTTAAAATCCACCTATTGAATTTTCTTTAAATACTCCTCCAAAGCATCCTGATAAAAGGCAGGAAGCTTTTTTTCGCTTTTGTGGAAGGACCCAGAATGCTTTAAGTGCAAATGTGCCTGGCTAGTAATGACATATATTATGTCTCTCACATTTCTATCGTTGGTTCTTCTGTAGAAAGTTCTCTTGTGAGATACCACATGTTGTATTTATCAAAAATATGAATATCCAAGGGAAGGAGCATCGCCCTTCGGCTACTGTGGTAGCACACTGCTCTTTTTGTGTGTGATGCAAGGGCTTCTCATTGCAGTGGTTCCTCTTGTTCCCCAATATGGGGCCTTAGGGCACAGGCTTCCCTGGTTGTGGCACGAGGGCTCAGCAATAGCGGCTCCTGGGCTCTACAGCACAGTCTCAATAGTTGTGCATATAGGCTTCATTGCTCCATGACATGTGGGATCCTCCTGGACCAGGAATCAAACCTGCATCGGCAGGGGGATTCTTTACCGCTGAGCTTTTGAGAAGGCCGATAGTACTTTGCTCTTAAGCATATGACAATACCTTGTGCTTTTCCAGTGTTATTTGCAGCGTGATCTGCCCCAAGATTCTGTATACCCAGTATTTCCAGTGTTAAATAAAGAAGAGAGCTCTGTGTGTTTTCATCATAATTTTCCAGTTTCTACATATTGTTATGTAATTTGTCATCCAATTGTTTTCTTCTTCATCAATGATTTTTAGAAGCCATTTTTGATCAGATTATGTCTTTTGACAGCAGCCTCCCATCCACTTTTCCCTCTCAGTGACCAGTGTGGGGGCCTGGTTTTCCATCCTTACTGGGGCTATGTGAAGTCAGTCTGGGGCCCAGAAACAGGGCCTGCTTTGCTGGTGCACAGACCTTCCACAGCTCAATAGCCACAGACTGATGGGGTGGATTATCACAGTATATATAGTCCACAGTTTTGTTTTGTTTTTCAAAACTGCATTCGCATCAGTCCAATTGTTTTCTCAAAGACTGAGTCTTTAACCAGCCTGATCTAGTTCTGCGTTGAACTCACTCAATGCGAGAGCAGAGCTCTGGGATTCTGCAGCGAGCAACAGGGAACATAAATAGCCATCATGGTATTGTTTCCACGGCAGCTCCAGGTAGCAGCAGCCTATGCTCAATCCACTCTCTCCACTGACTGTGGCCATGCTCCCCTCAGGTCCTATGAGTCTGGAAGGTGGAGGTGGTAGCACACAGTGGGGATCCCAAATTGTTGCTGCTCTTTTTTTTTTTTTTTTGGCTGCACCTCATGGCATCTGGTTCCTTGACACCTGCCCCTTGCATTGGAAGCATGGAGTCTTAACCACTGGATCACCAGGCAAGTTCCCCAAACTGTTTCTTAAAGTAGGTGAATTGCAATGTACACAGTCATTGTTGTTCAGTCACTAAGTCGTGTCTGGACTGCGGCATGCCAGACTTGCCTGTCTTTCACTATTTCCCAGAGCATGCTCAAACTCATGTCTACTGAGTCAGTGATGCCATCCAACCATCTCATCCTCTGTCTCCCCTTTCTCTTCCTGCCCTCAATTTTTCCCAGCATCAGGGTCTTTTCCAATGAGTTGGCTCTTTGCATCAGGTGGCCAAAGTATTGGAACTTCACCATCAGTCATTAGATGTGAATAAATGCTTGTTTTGTCATATTCATCCCAAGCTTTAGCAAGATCCCCGCTGGCCTGAACATCTTGCCTTTTGGTAGTACTGAGACTTGAATGGTGCCTCACTTACTCTTTTACTAGCTAGAGAGTTGCATCATTTACCCAATCAGATACTGTTCAAAAAATGCCCACCTTACATCAGTAGCATCTCTTTGGTAATGTGCTTCTCCATGCCTACTTCTGGAGGGGCAAGAGATAACACATTCTTTCCATTAACGTATGTATTTCATGTCTCAGAGTGGCCTGTGCCAAGACTGTGCTTGAGGAATCTTGGAAAGACAGTTCAAAAATAATAATAGATAGTATTTAGCAAGCACTTATTAATTGCTCAATATAGATAGTATATTTATCATTAATATCAATATCCATCAATAATAATATTTAGTGTGCAGTTATTAAGGCACTATGCTAAGAGCTTTGTGTGTGTTATCCCATTTCATCTTCACAGTAATTCTATGAGGCAGGAAGGCTTTTTATCCCAGTTTTGGAGATGAAGGAACTGAGGTTCAGTGAGGTTAAGGAAACTTCTCCAAGGAACTTGGCCTGTAAGTGTTGGAACTAAGTAAATGCCCAAACAGGATAGAAATGCAGGTCTGCCTCTTCACAGCCTATATTAGCTCTCTGGTCATACATGGTATCTAACAGACATGCTGTACAAGCCAGTTTGATGCAGCTGGAAAAGTCTTTCCTATAATCGTTGCAGTAAGGTTAGAATATTCCAGCAATTAAAACTTCACAAATCTACTCTCCCAAGTCATCCCACCCTCCCCTTCTCCTTCTGCATCCACAAATCCATTCTCTACATCTGTGTCTCTATTCCTGCCCTCCAAATGGGTTAACCACAACTACGGATAAAATAGATAGTGGGAGGCTGCTATTCAGGAGGGAGCTCAGCTCAGTGCTCTGTGATGACCTACAGGGGTGGGGTGGGAGGTAGGAGGGAGACTCAAGAGGGAGGGGATATATGTTTACATATAGCTGATTCACTTTGTTGTACAGCAAAAACTAACACATCGTGGTAAAGCAATTATACTCTGACAAAAGATAAATAAATAAAAAGCACTGAAAAAAACTTCACAATACAATTGCATAGCACGGCATAAAAGACTCTTTGTGATGTACCCCCCACACCCAATAGAACCACTCTACTTATAGTGCCTTCAGAACGTCATGATGTCTGTGGCTTTCTGCCTTGAGACATACTATTCTGTTTCACACGCCCTTCCACTCAATTATTCGTCAAATTCCTTTAAAATTCAGCTTCACGTTCAGTTCAGTCGCTCAGTCGTGTCCGACTCTTTGCGACCCCATGAATCGCAGCACGCCAGGCCTCCCTGTCCATCACCAACTCCCGGAGTTCACTCAGACTCACGTCCATCAAGTCCATGATGCCATCCAGCCATCTCATCCTCTGTCGTCCCCTTCTCCTCCTGCCCCCAATCCCTCCCAGCATCAGAACCTTTTCCAATGAGTCAACACTTCACATGAGGTGGCCAAAGTACTGGAATTTCAACTTCAGCATCATTCCCTCCAAAGAAATCCCAGGGCTGATCTCCTTCAGAATGGACTGGTTGGATCTCCTTGCACTCCAAGGGACTCTCAAGAGTCTTCTCCAACACCACAGTTCAAAAGCATCAATTCTTTGGTGCTCAGCTTTCTTTATAGTCCAACTCTCACATCCATACATGATCACTGCAAAAACCATAGCCTTGACTAGACGGACCTTTGTTGGCAAAGTAATGTCTCTGTTTTGAATATGCTATCTATGTTGGTCATAACTTTTCTTCCAAGGAGTAACCGTCTTATTTCATGGCTGCAATCACCATCTGTTCTGTGATCATCAACCACTCTGTTGTTCCATGTCCAGTTCTAACTGTTGCTTCCTGACCTGCATACAGATTTCTCAAGAGGCAGGTCAGATGGTCTGGTATTCCCATCTCTCTCAGAATTTTCCACAGTTTATTGTGATCCACACAGTCAAAGGCTTTGGCATAGTCAATAAAGCAGAAACTCAGATGACCATTATATCTACTACTGTAGGCAAGAATCCCTTAGAAGAAATGGAGTAGCCATCATGGTCAACAAAAGAGTCTGAAATGCAGTACTTGGATGCAATCTCAAAAATGACAGAATGATCTCTGTTCATTTCCAAGGCAAGCCATTCAATATCACAGTAATCCAAGTCTATGCCCCAACCAGTAATGCTGAAGAGGCTGAAGTTCAACAGTTCTATGAAGACCTACAAGACCTTTTAGAACTAACACCCAAAAAAGGTGTTCTTTTCATTAAAGGGGACTGGAATGCAAAAGTAGGATGTCAAGAAACACCTGGAATAACAGGCAAATTTGGCCTTGGAATACGGAATGAAGCAGGGCAAAGATTAATAGAGTTTTGCCGAGAAAATGCACTGGTCATAGCAAACACTCTCTTCCAATCCATCTAAACCTCCATCTAAACATCTAAACCTTCTTTAATTTCCCTCTGACGGCGTTAACTCTTCGGTTCTCTGTATCAACCTCTTGTGTGCATGCTAGGTTGCTTCAGTCATGTCTGACTGTTTGCAACCCTGTGGACTATAGCCCACCAGGCTCCTCTATCCATGGGATTCTCCAGGCAAGAATACTGGAATGAGTTGTCATGCCCTCCTTCAGGAGATCTTCCCAACCCACAGATCAAACCCCTGTCTCTTACACCTCCTGCATTGCAGGCAGGGTAGCTCAGCTGGTAAAGAATCCGCCTGTGATGCAGGAGACCCCAGTTTGATTCCTGGGTTGGGAAGATCCCCTGGAGAAGGGATAGGCTACCCACTTCTTGGGCTTCCCTGGTGGCTCAGCTAGTGAAGAATCCACCTGCAATGCGGGAGACCTAGGTTTGATCCCTGGGTTGGGAAGATCCCCTGGATAAGGGAAAGACTTACCTACTCCAGTATTCTGGCCTGTAGAATCCCATGGATTGTATAGTCCATGGGGTTGCAAACATGACTGAGTGACTTTCACTTCACTAGAGGGGCTTATGGGCTTCCTAGGTAGGGCACTACTGGTAAAGAAGTGAAGTGAAAGTTGCTCAGTCTTGTTCAACTCTTTGCAACCCCATGGACTATACAGTCCTTGGAATTCTCCAGGCCAGAATACTGGAGTGGGTAGCCTTTCCCTTTGCCAGGGGATCTTCCCAAACCAGGGATTGAACCCAGGTCTCCTGCATTGCAGGTGGATTCTTTACCAACTGAGCTAGCTGGGAAGCCCCTCTACTTCATATGAAAATGTGTTGCTCACTCATTCAACATGAAATACTATTCTTTTCAGGCAGTAGGCTAAGTTTTAGGAGACAGAGAGTTAAATAACACTTTTGGAGAAGGAGGACTATATGCTAAAGCATGGACAAAACCTAGCTACTAATAGTAGCTCTCACCAGCTGAAATAAAGAATAGGTTTCCACAAGTTGGGATGGGTGGGGAGAGCATATGGTAGGAGAAAAGTGTGCTGGGACATTCTGATTCACCCCAAACTTTGGAAAACAAGAGCTGGTGATCCAGCTGGGCATTTACTGGAATCAAAGCTCATGCTGTGGAACAGGATGACATCTGTTCAGCATCTTGGGTTGGTTTTGAGCCCTTGTGGGGAAAGGAGTTTAGGACCAATGCTGAGAGTTGTCTGAAAAGGAGACTTTGAGATACTCCAGGCATATGTTGTGCTAGCTGTGGAACCAGAGAAAGGCTATTCTCCTCAATTCCACATGGAACTCAACACTGCTGACTTATCTTAATGGTAGCTTTCAGCACATTGGCTGGTAGCCCCCTGGGGAAGGGACACTGACATTTTCACAGAGCCCTGTCTGCAGTGGCCATGGCAGAGGCTGTGAGTAGAGGACATTGAAGAGGGGAAACTAGAGCAAAAAAGGAAGAAAAAGGTGGATGCTGAATGAAGGACTATGGCTGACAGACTGATTCCTGCATCTCTTGAGACACACCTGAGGTCTTCCACTTAAAATTGGGCCGAGAATATGAATTCTGAACTGCTGAGATATCTGTATACATAAACATATTTATATTCTGATCAGATATATAATCTTAAATTATAACCACAAACTATTGAGTCCTGGAAACATCAGAGTATACTTTTTAATTTGTTTTTAGGGAACTACATCTCATTTATCTTTATGTCCCAGGACCTATCACAAAACTTGACATGTAGCAACTGGTGGCAAAATACTTGTGGATTTATTTAACAGGGGAGGTGGGAGGGGTCAGAGAAGGAGGGTGCAGAGCATCACACGTACGTGCACCTGCTGAACACTTGAGGATTTCTCCTCAATCTGACCAGACCCAGAATATGAAGCAGAAACGGAATCTGTGCCAAGGGGCTTCCAGCACCCTTTGAATTCTGCCCAGTGTGTATTAGGATGTACTGGGACAAGTTCCGTGGCAGTTAGAAAGTGAACTGGCTGCCAAGATGGAGAGGGAGGAGCAAACAGTCTTCGCCTTCTACTATCCCGAGGTTCCCAAAGTCAAGGGGGACCGGAGATACCAAAGGGTGAGGAGATGGCTAGTTGTAGTTCAATGGGAAGAAGAGGACTTGTTTAGAGGTGGGTCTAGACAGAGTGTCCTAAAGATAGGGAAGAGATGACCCTGAGCTGTCTTTTCTGGAAGGGGTAGGGAGAGATGTCCTAGGCTCACATGTGGGGGTGCTTGAGGTAGAGAAGAGCAGGGACCCCGGGGAGTAAGGGTTATCTTCTCGGGTAGGCAATATCTCCCTCATCCCTCACCCTTGTAGCCTACCCTCCCCACCCAACATCCGAGTGCCTTGATGCCACCCCAGAGGCGACAGCAGCATGTGGATCAGACACACACCTACATCCGAATGTTCTGTGGCAGCCTCTGTGGCTTTAGCCTCCTAGTGCTGATCTGCATGTCCCCAATGAACTGGGTGCAGTTCCTGGTGATCAATGATGGCCTTGAGCTCTACGCAGGACTCTGGATCCCATGCAACCATGAGCTGTGCTGGAGCCACACACCCAAGCCACCCTGTGAGTGTCACTGAATTGAATGCTGCAGGCCCCACAGTTCCAGAATTTTCTGCCACATTGGCTCTTCATCTTTTTTCCTCCAAGATCTTTTGACCTTCACCTCTCTGAGTCTAGAAAGGATCTCAGCCAGATTGTGAACATGGACGTCCTTTTCTCTGATATCCTCGGTGTACCCTTTCTCCTTCATACCTCAGGTCAATTCCTCTCCCAAATTATGAGCTGATAGCCTTTTCCTTTCTGTGAAGAACTTGTTTGTCATTTATGAGCTGTTCTTGTAATGCAATGAGATTGTTAGTCTAATGTGGTTTGCAGAAATAGGAGTGCTAGATCATAGCTGGAAGATAGAGCAAAGTGTCTCAGCCTCTGTCAGTTTTAACTTTCAAGGTCAGTTTGTTCTGCTAACTGTAGAAGAGAAGCTGAATGTGTGTCAGATATGTAGTATAACAAATGCCAGATATTTAGAGAATAAATTGTCAAATTTTTGTGAATTTAAGTAAATCTGAAGATGAAACACATAATATTAAAAAATAAATTTCTAGGGGAACTTCCCTGGTGGTACAGTGGCTAAGAATCCCAATGCAGGGGGCCCAGGTTCAATCCCTGGTCAGGCTACAAGATCCTACATGCCACAACTAAGACCTGGCACAGCCAAAAAAATAAATATATTAAAAATAAATTTCTAGGACTGTATGCATGAAGCTTTTCAACCAGAACTAAGACTTAGAGGAAAGCTAAAACTGTACTATACAGTTTCCCCAACATCCACCAAGAGATACATTTATGCAAAAGGACAGGTACTGTGAAAGAAAGCATACATGAGTAAAGTGTTTATTTCTCCGAAGATGAACAGGAGTCCAAGATTTGGCGGGAGGGGGCATCTAGCCAACCATGAAGTGGAGTATCACCTATTTGGCATGGGCTCATATTTAGGATGGGTTTCCCAGGTAGCTCTAGTGGTAAAGAACCCACCTGCCAATGCAAGAGACATAAGACATAAGGGTTCCATCCCTGGAAGAGGGCACAGCAACCCACTCCGGTATTCTTGACTAGAGAATCCCATGGACAGAGGAATGTTGGTGGGCTACAGTCCATAGGGTTGCAAAGACTCAGACAAAACTGAAGCAACTTAGCATCCATGCACACATATTTAGTATCTGGAACTAAGGGATAGGATCCTAAAATGAGATCTTCCAGAAGGAACTAAAATGAAAGGCAGGCAGACAATTCAACTACATTTTCAACTAAAACTAAAAACTAGAGAAAATAATTGTAACAAATATGAAAGATAGAAGGTTAATGGCCTTAATAAATATTAGATAATATACAAGTTCTTATTATAATAAATAAAATACCTCCATAAATAAACTTTTTGTAAACAATTTACAAAACAGACACTGCAGATGTCTAACAAACATAGAAAAAATTACTTTAACCTCAATCCATCACTAAAGAACAGCAATCAAATGAACAATGAGATAGGATGTTTAGCCATGATATTAACAGAGATGTGTAAATGGTAATATCTGTGCACAATGCTGCACACTCTCACACCATGAGGAACAACCAAAGCAATATGATAAGTGCATCCAGAGATTTACACTCACTAGCTTCATTTCTAGAGAAATGGAGTAAGAGATAGAGGCATAGTGACTTCCCTGGTGGTCCATTGGTTAAGACTCTGCTTCCACTGCAGGGGGCACTGGTTCAGTCCTTGGTCAGGGGAACTAAAGATCCTACATGTCTCATGGTGCATAAAATACAAATAAAAATAGATATAGGCATAAACATTAAGCTGCAATTGTATTTATGTTACTGGGTACCCAGGCTACACCTCAGGCTTTGAGATTATTATTTAAAATTTTAATAATTTTGTTTATTTTTGGCTGTACTGGGTCTTCGTTACCATGTGGACTTCTGTCTAGTTGTGTTGAGTGGGCTTCTCATTGCAGTGGCGTCTCTTATCGCAGAGTGGGCTCAGGGCAGGTGGGCTTCAGTAGGTGCTGCACGTGGGCTCCGTAGCTGCAGCTCCCCTGCTGCAGAGCTCAGGTTCAGTACTAGTGATGCCTGGGCTTGGTTTCTCCAGGCATGGGGGATGTTTCCAGACCAGGGATCAAATCCGTGTCCCCTACATTAGCAGGCAGATTCCTTACCACTGAGCCACCTGGGAAGCCCCTATTTAAATCTTTCATGAATCAGAATCTTGAAATGTTATCACTTAAGCAGTAGTTTATTTCTTGGAGTCTTGAATTCACCTATGAGGCAAACTATTGTTTAGAGAATGTCAACTGAGTTCTTTAAGTACACAGTTGTAAGTATCCACCCTATTTCCAGTGTTGTGCTGTGCTCAGTCACTCAGTTGTATCCCACTCTTTGCGACCCCATGGATTGTAGCCCACCAGGCTCCTTTGTCTGTGGGGATTCTCCAGGCAACAATGCTGGAGTGGGATACCATGCCCTCCTCCAGGGGATCTTCCCAATCCAGGGGTCAAAACCAGTTCTCGCGCATTGCAGGTGCATTCTTTATCAGCTGAGCTACCAGGGAAGCCCATTTCAATGTTAACTAGTCCTAATTCTAGGGTCAGTAATTAATCTGCAATACAGATTTTGTTAGGAATGCCCCAAATGTTATCAGTATGTCTAGGATTCATCAGCCTGTAATAATAACATGCTATTGTAAGGCAAGTGCAGAGAAAAAGAGAGCAAGCCAGGCAGTTAGGCAAGAAAAGGGAAATTTATTAGAGGGAAAAGAGAGGGTGACTGGCCCTTAAAGAGAACCAGCATCCTCCCTTTCTAACGGTGGCCTTCTTATACCCCACCAAGGAAAAATTCTCTGAAGGGGTGGTCACATAGCTGGAGGTCTGGAATCTGGTGGTCTTGCAGCTTTGAGAAGATAGGCGCCAGTGAGATAACAAGATGCCATTTGGGGAATTTGGTCAATCTCAAGGATCACTGTGATTTATTCTTTGTTTGCGAGGTCAACGTTATGAGCCATCTTATTAGTGAGACCCCATGTGGACCCTATCATTCCAGCCTTTCTGATTTAGGATAAGGGCCGAAGGTCAATCTTCTGTAACTGCTTCCTGTAGGACAGGGGCATCGTGGGGGTGAGATAAGAAAAGGCTGGAATGTGGGTCAAGGGGATTTGTGTGAGGTCAAAGTTTTTGATAATCTGAGTGAGTTAGAAGTAGCTTGTGGATAGTTCAGTTGGTGAGGGTTTGTAAGCGATCCTGCCACTGTAAGAGTTACACTGGGCTCCATAGAGGTGATGAGAGTTGGGGTCTGGGGCCCTGGGCACCTTCAGTCTTCAGCGGTGAGTCCGAGGAGGCTGGGCAGAGCTGGGTTGGAGGACTCCTGCTTGGGACCAGGAGGGGATGTCCGGATCCCTGGAGAGGGATTTGGGCAGTCGACCTTCCAATGTCTCTTTATGCCACAGCTGGGACATGGACCTGGAGGAAGCCTTGGCTATAGGCATGAATGAGCCCGGTGTCTTTCTTTGCCGCATTTGAAACAGGGCCCAGGTGGTTTCCTTTCTTTGCTGGTTGGTGGAGGCTTGGAAACCATGTAGGACAGTGGGTAAAAGGTGGTCTTTGGCCTGACCTCATTGGGCCTTCTCTAGCTTTGCCTGTTCCTCCCAGTTCTTGAAAACCTTAAAGGCTAAATTTAAAAGGTCTCATTGAGGGGGTTGAGGGCCTTCTTCTGCCTTTTTTGGTTTCTTTCGGATATCTGGGGACGACTGGGACATAAAATGGGTCTAATTTTGTATATTTTTGTAGCAATTCCATTAACCTGGCTAGAAATTGTGCCGGGTTTTCATCTCTTTGAGTTACTTCCTGGAGCTTAATCAAAGTTGAAGACATTATGCCCTGCCTTTTGAAGGCCCACAATGAGGCAAGCAATCATAAGATTACGGGCTGCTCCTCCAGATCTCCCTGCCTGATAATCCCAGTTGGGATCATCTCCGGGGCGGGGAAGCCCCTATGGGCTTAGGTCTATCCTGTGTATCTCATCAGCATGCGCCTGAGAGGCTTGCCATATTCCTTCCTTCTCTTCTGGGAGAAGAGTGGGTGAAAGGATGATGTAAATATCATGCCAGGTTAAGTCATAAGCCTGGGTAAGATACTTGAATTCTTTTAGATAATTATCAGGATCTGAGGAGAAGGAGCCAAGACTCTCTTCAATCTGAGCTAGATCAGTGATGGAGAATGGGACATGAACCCCAACAATGCCTTCTGCTCCAGCTACTTCCTGTAAAGGGAGGAGTGGAGCAAGGGAGGGAGTGGGGTCCTGCGGTGAAGTTTCCTGTTTTAAAGTTGTTCAGGACCCGGTACACAGAGGGCATCTAGGGAGGTCCAGGTAAAGCCATGGGACCCTCAGGGTAGAGGGTGGGGCTGAGGTCTCTGTGTATCTCAGGCACAGGCTGGGGACCCTCCCAGCTGGGAGCTGGAGGCCTGCGCTTGAGAAGGAGGAAGGTAGGAGGGTTCGTAAGATAGAGGTTGTGGAACTGGATCTGGAGCAGCTGCAAGGGAATCGGGAGCACTAGGGGTGGGCTGTGGTCAGGAGGGTCGAAGGAAGAAGAAGAAAAGTCTGAACAGGGAACAGGAAACATTGTATTAGGAGGATGTGGCCCAGAGTGGGCTAAGAGTATTTGAGAATTAGAACAGGATTCACAGAGGGGGTCGACAGCGAAGAGCAAAGAAACCCTGAACGTAAGGGATTTCTAACCACTTACCGTTAAGGCGGCAGAAATTATCAAAGTCCTGTAGAGGATTATACATGAGAGTTCCGTTTTCTGGCCATTGGGACGTGTTATCAAATCTGTATTGCGGCCAGACAGTGTTAAAACAGTAAATAAGTCTTTTTGGTCTGATCTCCTCTTGGAAGCCCAAAGCGTTTAGGTTTCGGAGAAGGCATCCTAGAGGAATAAATTTTGAGGGCGGGGATTGAGAATTTTCATCTGCGGCCGAATAGGGAGGTTAGCTGCTACTGCTGCTAAGTCACTTCAGTCGTGTCCGACTCTGTGCGACCCCATAGACGGCAGCCCACCAGGCTCCTCCGTCCCTGGGATTCTCCAGGCAAGAATAATGGAGTGGGTTGCCATTTCCTTCTCCAATGCATGAAAGTGAAAGTGAAGTCGCTCAGTCGTGTCTAACTCTTAGTGACCCCTTGGACTGCAGCCTACCTGGCTCCTCCATCCATGGGATTTTCCAGGCAAGAGGACTGGAGTGGGGTGCCATTGCCTTCTCCGATAGGGAGGTTAGACAAGGGCGAGAGAAAGTGAGGAGAAAGATCCGAGAGAAAAGGCGTCCCTGCTCTCAGGATTTTCTCAGAGAGTAATAATAGTCTGCTTTGAAATGGGCGTGCCCTATTTCAAAGTCAGATGGGGCACAAGGCCAAGGGCCCGAGGGCAGTGGGGATCCTCCCACCTAGTGCTAGGACTTGGAAATGAAGCGAGCGAGAGAATCCAAGAGAATGGGATTTCACTCACCCTTGTAACCGATGGATGGATTGTGGGCCAGTGTGTGGATGTCAGTCCAGCAAGACAAGTGGGAAGTCCCGTCCCCGAGCTCGTCTCAGTTTCTCGGCCAGGTCCAAGGGAGGGGCCCACTGGAGGTGGACTCGTGAGAGGAGCTCACTCAGTTGCGTTGGATCTTCCCTCCTGGGTTTCGGCACCAGAATGTAAGGCGAGTGCAGAGAAAAAGAGAGCAAGCCAGGCAGTCAGGCAAGAAAAGGGAAATTTACTAGAGGGAAAAGAGAGAGTAATTGGCCTTTAAGGAGAACCAGCATCCTCCCTTTCTGACGGAGTCTTTCTTATACCCCACCAAGGAAAAATTCTCTGAAGGGGTGATCACGTAGCTGGAGGTCTGGAATCTGGTGGTCTCGCAGCTTTGAGAAGATAGGCGCCAGTGAGATAACAGGATGCCATTTGGGGAATTTGGTCAATCTCAAGGATCACTGTGATTTATTCTTTGCAAGATCGACATAATGAGCCATCTTATCAGTGAGACCCCATGTGGACCCTATCAGCTATTATTGCCCAAGTTCAAGAACTACAAACTTTTACCTACTGGATTGCAAAAATTTAGCCACCTCTCCCATGGTGTCCCCAGTTATTTCTGAGACTTTCACTGGGGCTATCTCAGATGGGCTCAAAAACATGTGTGTTCTTGTTCCTTCGTCCTAGACTTACTTCAGGCCGCTGTTCCTCTACCTCTTTCTTCCCCTGGTTCTAGATAACTGATAACCTCTGTGCTGTATTGGTGATGGGATGAAGAAAGAATGGGAGTGAAGCATGCAATCCTTCACTTCTGCTACTAGGTCTCAGCATGCAACAGACCTTTCTGCTAATTTCCTACATAAGTGAGACCAGACCATAATGTAAAGGAATGTGTGTTGCCAGTGAGAGGAACTTGAACTGTTTTGCAGAGGGTAAAGAAAGCCTGGGTCTTTAGTCCAGAGCCAGGACCCTGGGAATCGTCACACAATAAACACCCACAAGCTGTGTAAGGATGTTTGATTCTAGTGTATCCAGCAGGTACGAGTGAATCTAAATACAAAGAAGGTTTCAGAACTTCCTCTCCAGAGTGCTAGGTATCCATCCAGAATCTCTTGTATTCCAAAACCACATCCTTTGGGCACTTCCCCTGAGCCTGGGGGAGTTTTGATCCTAAGCTCCTGGAATGGAAACACAATGGCAGCAGCTTGGAGATTTAAATTTGGCTAAATAAGTGGACTGATTGCTCTGCTTGTCTCCAGCAGCACCTTCCTCATCCTCAAAGCCAATGGGTACTTTCCATCTCCATCCACTCAATCTGACTCCTTCAGAGTTAAAAGGCGCTAGATTTCTTTGGAGCACTGCTACCCTGTCCTGGCTTTGATTTTTGCTGAAGGCACTAGAGTGAAGTGAGGGGAGCCCTCTTGGAACATCTCATTACCAGATGACTTCTCCGCTCTTTCTTCTTCCTCTTTTGCTGTTGTTGTTGGAAAAGGAAGGTTTGCTCTATTGAGGAACCCAGCAACTCGGGGAGAAGATGGGCTTGTGTCCAGGCACCAGCTTTGAAGATTCTGCTCCACCATGAAAGCTTCACAGATGGTAAAGAATCCACCTGCAAGGCAGGAGACATGGGTTCGATCCCTGGATCGGGAAGATCCCCTGGAGAAGGGGATGGCTACCCACTCCAGTATTCTTGCCTGGAGAATCCCATTGACAGAGGAGCCTGATGGGCTATAGTTTATGGGGTCGCAAAGTCAGGCACGACTGAGTGACTTCACTTTCGCTTTTCACTTTCATGCACTGGAGAAGGAAATGGCAACCCACTCCAGTGTTCTTGCCTGGAGAATCCCAGAGACAGAGGAGCCTAGTAGGCTGCCGTCTGTGGGGTCGCACAGAGTCGGACACGGCTGAAGTGACTTAGCAGCAGCAGCAAAGAGTCAGACACGACTGTGCATGTAATTTATATATTTTGTATCTATGAATGTTTCTAAAGGGGGAATCATTTGGGAAGGAGGTCAGAGTCTTCATTATCTTCCACTGTGTGCAGACTTTTTTTCTGATTGGTTGGTGGTGAGGTAACAGGGTGGTGTTTTAGGAACCTTGTGCTCAGGCTGCAGTCACCATCCTTTATGTGGGTGGAGGCCTTAGTTCCTAGTTTCAGGACTTAATGAAGCTCAGGTTCTTTGTTTGTTTGTTTGTTTGTTGGTTGGCTGCACTGGGTGTTTGTTGCTGTGCGTGGACTTTCTATAGTTGCGGGGAGCAGGGGCTACGCTTCATATGGGCTTCTCATTGTGGCTGTCTTTGTTGTGGAGCACAGGGCCTAGGGCACTGAGGGCTTCAGTAGTTGCTGTCTGTAGGCTCCAGAGTGAAGGCTCAGTAGTTGTGGCCTAGGCACCTAGCTGCCCCTCAGCATGTGGGATCTTCCCAGACCAGGAGTCAACCGGTTTCCCCTGCATTGCAAGGCGCTTCTTAATCACTAGACCACCAGGGAAGCCTGAAGCTCAGGTTCTTGCTATCTCATCACAGAAAGAATTCAGGGAAAGACAGAGTTGATAGGTAAGAAGTGGATTTATTTACAGAGAAACACACTTCACAGACAGAGTGTGGGCCCTCTCAGAAGGCAAGACCAGCATGCTCTTTCATCTGATGTTGTCTTCACTTCCCCACTGCTTCCTTTTGGGGTGTCAACAGCCTTAAAAGAGATGAGCATCTCACGTGAACCAAGCCTTTTTGTTCACAAGAGTGGGGTGGCTTCCAGCTCTATACCTCTCACTTTCCAGAGACTTTTGGGCAAAGTTTTACTTTCCTAATAATGGAAGGGGATCTTGCCCATCAATTACAAACTGCCAAATGGTTTCTCAATTCACTGAGAAACGCTACTTCTTTCTTGTTGGCCAGTGCCCCCTCCTGTCCTGGCAGCTTTTACATGTTACCTGGTGGTGCTCTGAAGTACAGAACCACTGATTGGGCTGACACTAAGAATACCAGCAAGGATATTATGAAGTTTTCCAAATGATTTGGACTTCTTCTCTGCCAAATTGAAAGTGATGTCTCTTCCAGGATGTTAGCTTCATTGTCTTCATAACTGGGAGGCTTGTTTTGCTATTCCCGCAACCTAAGTCCACATCAATGCATGTCCTTAAAGAAAGCTTAGAAATGTTTGGGTACAGGTGACCCACATGGGTGTTCCTTCTATCCAGGGTGCTCCTCTCTGGACCAAGATTTCTTACTGACATGTACAAGTAGGGACTTTTGTAACAGGTTCTAAAATTTTTGAAACATTAATAGGTAAGCTGCCATATAAACTGTTGGTTAGGGCTTCCTTGGTGGCTTATTGGTGAAGAATAACCAGCCAATGCAGGAGACATGGGTTCGCTCTCTGGTCCTGGAAGATCCCACATGCCATGGAACAACTAAGCCTCTGTGCCACAACTACTGAGACTGTGCTCTGGAGCCTGCAAGCCATGACTACTGAAGCCTGCACACCCTAGGGCCAAAGCTCTGCATTAAGAGAAGCCACCACGTTGAGAAGCCCGCACGCCACAGTGAAGAATAGCCCCTGTTTGCCACAATGAAGACCTAGTGCAGCCCAAAATAAATAATTTCATTTTAAAAAATTGTTGTTTAGAAGCTAAAATATGATTTCTTCTTACAGGATGTAGAGGCTTGAATTCAGCTTTCAGACATTTGTTTTGTTACATGAATTTTAGAAAAAACTATGAAGTTAGCCAAATGTAGCTGTTTGAGACTCTGAAGCTAAGTGCTTAGTTTGGTTAGATAATTTGTTACATATCGTTATGACTGGTAGACATGGTTCCTCTAAGGGTTTAGACTATACTATGCTGCAAACCTTTAGTTGTTCTCATGGAATTGTGAGTGATCTTGTTTATGGAGTGTTCAGACAAAGAGAAACTGAGACTAAAAAGATGGTTAAGAAGAACGTGAAAGTAGTCTTCCCCTCGTGGTAGAAGAAAGACTAGACTGTAACATCTTAGACAGGAGTTGGACTGGATATCTTAGTCCTCTTTTGTGTTTTAAATATCGGATCTCATGTGAACCAGCATAAGCTAAAGAGTGAACTTCTTTATAGAGATTCAGAAGAATCTCATAACTCCCAAAGGCAGGAAGTTTTCTGGACCTCAGGGGATTCCAGAGGAGACTGTGATCTCAGGCAAAGAAAATCAAGCCAACTAGTCATTCAGTCTCTCCTGAACTCCTTTGTCACTTCACTTTGGTTATGCTTTATTTTATCTCTACAGCTCAGTTTTTCCTGTTTATTAGTATATAAGTGCCTGGAAAGGGGGATATCCCAGGCTAGCTTTATATCTTCTTGGTTCAAGCAAGCAAAAGAGGAAAGTAGCATCAATCAGTCCCAAATCCAGATAGCCAAGCACAGGAATTAAACTAGTACCTTTTTGTGGTCCTACTAATGATAGTCAAAGGAGTTGTAGGCAAGGGTCCAGGGCTTGAGACAAGGGCTGTGAGGGCCCATGGAAGACTACAGGCTCAATACTGCAAAAGATGCTTTTCACACTGGGCTTCAGGCAGCTCAGTCTAGCTGATGGCTCTAGCTGGCTAGCTCTGTATATCATTTTATTTATTTAGTTTTGGCTGGGTGGGTCTTTGCTGCTGCGTGGGCTTTTCTCTAGTCGTGGTGAGTGGAGGCTACACTCTAGTTGAGGTGCATGGACTTCTCTTTGCGGTGGCTTCTTATTGCAGAGCACGGGCTCTAAGGCTCTTGAGTTTCACTAGTTGTGACACAGGGGCTCAGTAGTTACAGCTCTAGGGCTCTAGAGCATTGGCTCAGTAGTTATGGAGCAGTGGCTTAGCTGCCTCCAGGCATGTGGGATCATGCCGGATCAGGGATTGAACCCACGTCCCTTGCATTGGTAGGTGGATTCTTTACCACTGAGCCACCAGGGAAACCCCTAACTGGCTAATTCTGAATGACCTAGTTTTCAGAAAATGTGCTGCCCTTGGGTTTTCATGTTTTAATGTGGCTAACTTGTTGAGGCCATATAGCACCTGACCTCTGTGGGTAGGAGGGTGAAAAAGAAAGTGAAAGTGAAAGTTGCTCAGTCTTTATGACCCCTTTGGAATTTTCCAGGCCAGAATAATGCAGTGGTAGCCTTTCCCTTCTCCAGGGGATCTTCCCAACCCAGGGATCGAACCCAGGTCTCCCACATTGCAGGTGGATTGTTTACCAGCTGAGCTGCAAGGGAAGCTCAGGAATATTGGAGTGGGCAGGAGGGTGGTTTCTCTTAATGGAAATTACTGTTATTGATTTTTGTTAGCCAGTGGTATGTTCTAGACAACAAAATAAAACTTAAGAGGCAGTTTGTGGATTAGGATAAGCTTGGTATTCTTCTCTCTAAGGTTACTTGGAAGCTGGATTTGGCTTTTTAGGCATAAAAGTACTTAGAAAACTTTGCATGGTAGGGATGAGCCGGCCCTTGTTACACTGAGACAGAAAATAAGCTAGACGAGGAAGCTCCCTATGAAGAAATTGAAGATATTGGTAGATCTGTGGTACCTCAGTAAAGATATATCTACTTGTAAGTTACTCCATTTCTTAATTCTTCTGTAAAACTGGGGAAGATAAAATACGGAAGAATTGTTCTGTATTGCTGGGGAAGTCAAGCGAAGCATCTATTTCATGTTAGGGATATAGTAGCAAAAAGTAAGGGTTGGCAGGGCTTCCTTGGGGGTCCAGTGGTTAAGAATCAGCCTTGCAATGCAAGGGACACAGGTTCAATCCATCCCTGGTTCAGGACAATCCCATGCTGAGGAGCAACAAAGCCTGTGAGCTGCAACTACTGAGCCCATGTGCTGCAACTTCTAAAGCCCACTCATCTAGAGCCTGTGCTATGCAACAAGAGAAGCCACTTCAATGAGAAGCCTGCACGCCCCAACAAAGAGGCCCCACTCGACTCGCCACAAGTAGAGAAAGCCTGAGTGCAACCATGAACACCCACCACAGCCAAAAAATAAAACAAATAAGTAAATAAATCTTAAAAAAAAAACAGTAAGGGTTGGCAAGTTCCCTCTTCTTTCCAACTCCAGTCTGAAGGGGCAGAACCAAGGAGAGCAGAACCCTGGAGCCAAGAGATCAGCAAGAGGCATGTTATGGCACCAGGGTCAGGGCATTGGAGCAAAAGAACCTTAGCAGACCTGTCCTCAAACACATGTGAGGTGGGGCCTTGAGAGACTCAGAAAAAAAAAGGAGTTATTTGTGGGGAGTTAAATTCCTGCAATCCAGTAAATTGGGGGCTTGAAATCATTACGGTTTGGGAGTTAAGGTGAATGTGACTTCATTTTATAGTCACAGGCTGATTGTTCATGCCAGATACATTTAAAAGAGAAAAGTAAATAGAAACAAACTCCAACAATGGTAAAATCATTAAGCAAAGTATGTTGATATGATAGACTATCTTGTAGCCATTAAATGTGATGTTTACAGCAGATGATCTGAGAAAATCTTACTGCATCATCTCTTTTAAAAAATCACTAAATTTGGTATCATGTCGACTATGTACAGGGGATAGAAAAATACCAGAAAAAAACCAAATAAGATGCTAACAATGGTTGTCTGTGGGTAGTGGGAATGTGGCTGATATACTTCCTGCTTCTTGGCACTCCTGTAGCCCCTCCAATGCTATATTGAGTATGTATTACTTTTAGAATTAGAATTAGGAACAAGAAAAAGTTCAAACACGTGTTGTAATACTGGTCACACCTCTTATAAGCTGGTCTACATCTAAGTTACTGTGCTAACGTACCCAGAACTGTTTGTATATTATCTTTAGTTTTACAGTGAAGGTTTTGCCTTCATAGTAAAAAGTTCCAAATGTCAATGAAGAGCTGGGAAAGATTCCTACCTTGTGCCCTGGACGCCAAATAGCGAGCTCAGTTTCATCCTCTTCAGTCTTCACTCCCTTCTCTTAAGACTCTGTCTGGTTTTCTTAAGGAGAGGTTCCCAGCTGGACTAACCAAGCCTCTCCTTCTCTTTGGCAGATTACCTCCAATATTCCAGGGCCTTCTTCCTCATCTCTGTCTTCACCATACTTGTTGTCCTTGGCTGGCTCTTCAGTTCTTGCCTCCCTAGAAGAGGAAGGGTGACTGGTAACTTGGATCTGAAGGTATCCATGCTCAGCTTCATCTCAGGTACAGACCTAGATGGCAGGGTAGTACTGTGGTAAAACTGCTGGGGAAACAAACTTCCTCTGTGTGGGTTTTTATCCTCTTTTTCTTGTTCCCTTTCTCTTCTTCATTCCATCAAGTTGCCAGCTACCTGCCCTGTCTTACTGTATGAAACACATTCGTTAACTTAACCCAGGGAAGAGGCCTCACCTTGGTCAGTCATCTTGATTAGATTTTTATCTATTTGATCCTTTCTATGTAATATGGTATGGGCTTCTCCAGTGGCTTAGTGGTAAAGAATCTGCCTGCAACGCAGAAGACGTGGGTTTGACCCCCGGGTGGGAAAGATCGCCTGGAGGAGGAAATGGCAGCCCACCCCAGTTATTCTTGCCTGGGAAATCCCATGGACAGAAGAACCTGGCAGGCTACAGTCCATGGGGTTGCAAAAAAGTTGGAAACAACTTAGCAACTAAACAACAATGATAAATAATGTAGTGTCTGAAAGTAGAAGAATTGGGGGCAGCAGTCAAGGCAAATTAAAGACACTGAAGGATGTGACATGTTTTCTTCTGATCCTAGCCTCCTGCTTGCTGCTCTGCCTCATCCTGTTTCTGGAACAGGTTGACTTGTATACTTCGGAAAGAGTGGAGTCAGCTCTCCTATGGCCCTATCAGGTTAATTGGGGGAGTGACTTCATATACTGGTTTGCGGGTGAGTCAGTCCCCTTCCTGCCTTAAGCTAGAAGGATGGAAGGGGAAATCAGTTCTTGAAAGGGAGGAGGAATCTAGGAGAAATAGAAGCCCTAACCATTTCTATTAAAAACATTCATACCTCAAGAGGCAGTGTGATATGGTAAAGAAAACATGCATTTTGGAGTCTGAAAAAAATCTAGAATTAGTAACCTGTTCTACTAACTGGCTTCCCTGGTGGCTCAGATGGTAAAGCGTCTGCCTACAAAGCCAGAGACCTGGGTTCAATCTCTGGGTTGGGAAGATCTCCTGGAGAACGAAATGGCAACCCACACCAGTATTCTTGCCTGGAAAATCCCATGGATGGAGGAGCCTGGGAGGCCACAGTCCATGGGGTCGCAGAGTCGGACACGACTGAGCGGCTTCACTTTCACTTTTCTACTAACTGAGGCACAGATGGGTTGAGAAACTTGCTCAAGACCATAGAAAAAGTAGGAACTATGATTTGCATCCAGGAGGTTCAAGCTTTGTCCTAACCACGGAAGAAGTACCGTAATGAAATGGGAGTGCAGGAGGGTAAAGGAACCCTGCTGGTGGGGGGCGGGAGTGGGCAGGGGATTGACGTCACTGAAAAGAGCCCCTGTGAGCTGAGTATTGAAAGAATGAGTTAAAATTTTCAAAGCCCAAAGACCATCTGTCTCTTGAAACTCACGTCGAATTCTTCTCTTCCCCTAGGGATTGTCTCCTTCCTCAATTACATAACTTCCAGATCTCCTCCTCTGGATCAAGACATCACTGCAGTTCCTACAGAAAAGTCAAGGCTGGGATTTGGTCCAGTGACTCTGCCTGTTGAAGATGACTGGTCAGAGCTTCTGACAGAATCTTCGAGTGAGATCAGCAAAACCGATCAACTATAGAACTGTGACTGATAAGAACCCAACTATTGCTTGACTTAAAAACAGGGGAGAAGCTAACTGAGTAGGGAATGATTGTGCAAATTTGAGGAAACTCTCCTAATATCATGTCCATATAACTGAAGGGGACAGCATTAAAGCTGATGAAATGTCCTTTGTGTATGTTGCATCCAAAATGTGTATGGTAGTCATAAAGCAAATAATGAAAACTCCCAGAAGAAAAAGTTGCTAAAAGAAAACATCAGTGTTTAGGTACATGGATGAAAGAAACTAGCAATAGATGGCAGTGCATTGAATCAGAGCTCTCTTGGGAATCAGGGATTTCATAGACCAGAATGGTGCACGCAGGAAAATGTCACCAAATTTTGTTTGGACTTTTCTTTGCCGTGTGTGGCCTTGGGAATACTCAGGATGGAAGTCATTTGCACACTATTGTTGAATCTGAATTGGGCATCATTACCAGAAATGGAATGAATATCAGTGGAGATAATACCTACCACCCAAAGGAGTTGAGAAGTGCTGGATAGATTTAGGGGAATCTATGACACCCCCCTTTTCTATGAGGAATGGTAATTTGAAACCCTTATAGTCTATTCGGTAAACTGACAGCTTCTTTATAGGCTGAGGGTTATGTGAACCAGACATCTGTAAACTCTGAAATTCTGTTTTTTTTTTTTTTTTACTCTGAAATTCTATATTCTCTTTTCTGTGAAGGGCCATACTGTCCTTTTAAAATTTATTTTTAATTGGAAGATAATTGCTTTACAATGTTGTGTTAGTTTCTGCCGTACAGCAACATGAACTCCATCAGATTCTTGATAGGGCTCTGACCTTTCTGATTCTTCAGGGATCTATTATGTCTTTCCAAGTCAAATGAGGCTAAAGGACTTTATTCAGCCTAAGCATATATGTGGACCAAGTTAAAATTTTTCTCCATGTTTTATATACTGTGTAAGACAGTAAGGGTAGGGGCATTCAGGTAATTACATGAATATTTTGATGGCTAGAGATCCCTTTTAAACTCAGACCAGATTCCATGCAGAAGGTCCTGGGACATTCATCCTGTTTTTTATTCCTTTAGTAGCTGCCGCTATGCTTCTGTTGGTTGAGGTCCATCCTTCTTCTCCTCAAGCCTGGCAATAGAATGGAATAGTGGCCCGTTTCACCCCTTGCTACTCTTAAAGATAAGCCTTGGGATCCTTTTGTTTTAAAGATTCATTGATAATCATTGTATAAAACAAACATAACAGCTCTAATAATCCTGGCCCCCCCATCAGTAATTACCAATCATTTCCAGATGGTAACTGGAAGACTATTAGGTTAATATTTCTGCTTTTATTCTTAAAGGTCAGAGTTAAGCAGCACAGGCATGTGTATACCCACGCACAGAGACACACACAAATGCATGTATATAGACATACCCCATTTTGACCCTGCCTTAGGAAACCCTTCTCTCTATGTTGGTGATCTTAGTTATGGCAGAATCTAGTGTTCCCCTACTTCAAGGGGCCTCATTTCAGAGGCTCTTCAGGCTCTTCCTGGGCCTTTGTCTGGTTGTTAGATGTGGAATTCAAGTCCAGCTTGCCCTCCTCTTGTCACCACTCACACTAAGTATACCCCACAAGTTGACTAATTCAGAACTTAGTGGGTTCATAAGTTTTATTTGTTTTATGATTTGGTTTGAAGACTGTAATTATATGACTAAGGAGTTGAGTACTGGTGACTCTTCAGGGAATGGACGTTTTCACTGCAGTGAGAAGGAGGAAGCAGGTGTGAATGAGAAGGAAGGATGCTAGTTCTTCAGAAAGTAACCATTAAGGTCCTGGTTATTACCAGAGGATAGTAACTAAGTTTTCTACTTTGCTATTAGAGAACGATCTTTAAGCATAGAGATCCCTTAATTGCTCCTTTATAAACTGAATGGTTGGGATTTTTCTGATGATTCAGTGGTTAAAAATATGCCTTCCAATGCAGGCAACACAGGTACCATCCCTGGTCAGGGCACCAAGGTCCCACATGCCATGGGGCAACTTAGCCCGTGTGCTGGAGAAAATGGGGCACCACAATGATAGATCCTGTGGGCCACAACTAAAGACCTGACTCAGCCAAAGAAATAAGAAGAAACTGAATGCTCTATTTTCTTCTTACTCTCTTTCTTTGCTTGCAGAGAATCCCTTTAAAAAGCTTAAATAGCCTTCCAATTAGATAGCTCATGGGGGGTACTTTCCTCATGGTTCAGTGGCTAAGACTCAGCCCCCAGTGCAGAGGGCCTGGATTCCATCCCTGGTCAGGGACGTAGATCCCACATGCCACAGCTAAAAAACTCACATGACACAAAGAAGTTCAAAGATCCCACTTGGCCCAACTAAGACGTGGTGCAGCCAAATAAATAAATACTTAAAAAAAAAAAAGTGGGGAGAATGGCTCATTAAATGACCCTTTGCTACATCCCCTCTGCTCCAGATACATTACATGACAGATGAAGGGAGAAGGAGAGAGGAGAGGGGAAATACACATGTATAGCTAGGTCAAAACAAGACAAGCATTTTCAAAAAACAGAAAAATAACAAAACCACAATGCTGTGATTGAGTTAAGCCAAAGACTTATTGGGCTCAAGGTCCAAAAGTTTGGCAGAGGTGAAGAGGAAGACAGTTCCTGTGGAGTGAAAAGGACTAAAAGTACTTCTCAAGATATGGACTAGAGCCAAATTCCCAGCTCTAATTCAAACTAGGGACTTAAAAGAAGCTGAGGACTTCCCTAGTGGCGCAGTGGATAAGAATCTGCCTGCCAATGCAGAGGTCATGGGTTCTGTCCCTGGTCCATGAAGATCCCACATGCCACAGAGCAACTAAGCCCCTGCGCCACAGTTACTGAACCTGTGCTCTACAAGCCCACGCTCTCGAGCCTGCCAGCCTGAACTACCAAGCCTGTGTACCCCAGAGCCTGTGCTCCCCAACAGGAGAAAGCACTACAATGAGAAGCCCATGCATCACAACTAGAGAGTAACTAGAGCAACTAGAGAAAGCCCAGCCCATGCAAAACAACAAAAGCCTAATGCAGCCAAAAATGAATAAATTAATGAATTAATTTTAAAGATATTTTAAGAAAAGAAAATCAGGGCTGCAGTTTATTTGGAACTACAGATCCAAAGAGGTCAAAGGACACAAGTACAACCCTGCTTTATGAAGCAGTACATTGGTTCATTAACTGGGTTATAACAGAACAGAAAATCTGAAATATTTTATGAGACCTGACCCTGTATTGGGATCTTTGGCCAAAATAAGGAAATCCCAAAACTATCAGATGGAATGAGCATACAAGAAGAAAAAGAAACAAAAAGAGCCAGGAAAATTTTTTTGGTGCCTGAAAATAGGAATTCTAACCATATAAAGAAATGTTCATTTCATTTTATTGATTATCTGCTCTAATTTTTATTAATTTTTTTCTTCGATTTACTTTGCATTTAATTCACTGTTATTCCAGTTTCCTAAGGAGCATAGATTATTGGTTTTAGATCATTTTTCTTTACTAAACATGCACTCAATGCTATAAATTTCCCTCTAAACCCTGCTTTCGCTGCACCCCACAGATTTTGGCAAGATATATCTTTCATTTTCATTTAGTTCAAAATATTTTAAAATTTTAAGTTCTCTTGAAGTTTTTTCTTTGATCCGTGTGTTATTTAGAAGTCAGTTATTTAATCTCCAAGTGCTTAGGGAATTTTCTAGATGTCTTTCTAAAGTTGAATTTTAGTTTTAATTCCATTGTGATTTGAGAGCACACACAGTATAATTGTAATACTTTTAAATTTGTTAAGGTGTGTTTTATGGCCCAGAATGTGGTCCATCTTAGTGGATATTCCACGTGAACTTAAGAAAAATTGTCCTGTTGTTGCCCTGAAGTGGTCTATCACTGTCAGTTATATCCAGTTGGTTGATGGTGTCCTCATTAATGTTCTACCTGCTAGATCTGTCCATTTTTGATAAAGAGTGTTGAAGTTTCATGGCAAATAGATGGGGAAACAGTGGAAATAGTAATGTATTTATTACTTTTTTTGGTGGTTATCTTTGAGTTTGCAAAATCCATTTACAACTAATTCAACTTCCATTTTCAAATAACACCATGCCACTCACAGGTAGTGCAGGTACCTAATAAGAAGATAATCCTAACTCCTCCCTCCTGTTGCTTATATCATTGCTGCCATTAATTTCACTCATACATGAGCATATATAAGTGATACATTGTTGATGTTATCATTTTAAACTATTATCTGTTAGATCAATTAAGAATAAGAAAAATGAATGTGTTTATTTTACCTTCACTTTTTTCTTCTCTTATGCTTTTCCTTTCTTTATATAAAGTTTCTGACCTGTATCATTTTCCTGCTCTCTGAAGAACTTCATTTAACATTTCCTGCAAGACAGGTTTATTGATAACAAATTCTGTCGATGTTAGTCTGTCTGGGTAAGTCCTTATTTCCACTTCACTTTTGGAGGTAATTTCACAGGTTACAGAATTCTAGGTTGGGTTTTTTTCTCTCTCAACACTTTAAATATTTCACTCCACTCTCTTCTTGCTTGTATGGTGTCTGAAGAGAAGTCAGATGTAATTCTTTTCTTTGCTCGTTTATTGGTAAGGTGCTTCCCCCTACCCTACCCCTGGCTTCTTTCAAGATTTTTTTGCTACCTTTGATTTTATGCAGTTGAAATATGATATTCCTAGGTGTAGTTTTTCTTTTCTTTTGGCATTTATCCTGCTTTTGATATTCTCTGAAATTCCTGAATCTGTGGTTTGGTGTCTGACATCAGTTTGGGGAAAATTCTCTGTCTTATTGCTTCAAATATTCCTTTATTCCTCTTTCTTCTTTTTCTGGCATCCTGACTTCATGTATGGTACCTCTTTAGTAGGTGTCCCACAGTCTTTTTAAATTTCAGTCTTTTTTCTCTTTGTATTTCTTTTTGGAGGTGTCTATGATATATTCTCATGTTGAGATTATTTCCTCAGCCATGTCCTGTTTACTACTCAGCCCATCAAAGACATTCTCTGTTTCTATTACTGTGTTTTTCATCACTAGCATTTCTTTTTAAATTTTTTCTTATGATTGCAATCTCTCTGTTTACATTGCCCCTCTATTCTTGTCTGCTGTCTACTTTGTTCAGTAGCACCTTAGCATATTAATCATCATTGCTTTAATATGTGTGATAATTCTAACATCCCTGTCATATCTGAGTCTAGTTTTGGTGCTTGTTTTGTCTCTCCAAACAATGTCTTTTTGCCTTTTAATATAGCTTGTGATATTTTCTTGATAGCTGGTCAGGATGAACTGGGTAAAAGGAACTGTGGTAAACAAGCCTTTAGAAATGTGGTGATAAGGTGTGGAGGAAGGGGAAGCACTCTATAGTCCTGTGATTACAGCTCAGTCTTTTTTTGTTTTGTTTTGTTTTGGCAGTGCCACACAGCTTGTGGGATCTCAGTTCCCCAGCTAGGGATTGAACCCACGCTGTCGGCAGTGAGAGCAGAATCCCAACTGCTCAGCCGCCAGGGAATTTCCAGACTTTCAGTGAACCTATACTTCTACACTGTGAGCTTCACAAGCGGTTCTCAGTTCCCCCTTAGGTGCAATAGGCTAATCTGAACGGGCTGAAGTTGGGAATTTCACTTCCCTCACAGGTCAAAACAGGCTGGAGTTTGACATTTCCTTTCCCCCAGATTGATTAAACTCTGATAAAACCCCAGGAGTTTAGGCTCTGATCAGATAGTTTCTCCTCAGGGAAGTCCTTGTTAAGAAGAACAGAATGCTCTGGTACATTTTCTTTAATGTATTTATTTTTAAATTGAATAATCGCTTTGCAGAATTTTTTGGTTTCTGCCAAATATCATACAAATCAGCCATAGGTATATGTATGTCCTCTCCCTCTTGAACCTCCCTCTCATCTCCCTCCCCACCCCACCCCTCTAGGTTGTTACAGATCCTCTGTTTGAGTTCCCTGAGTCATACAGCAAATTCTCATTGGCTGTCTTTTTTACATATGGTAATGTAAGTTTCCACGTTACTCTCTCCATACATTTCACCCTCTTCTTCCTCTCCTCAACCCTGCATGTCCATAAGTCTGTTCTCTCTGTCTGTTTCTCCATTGCTGCCCTGCAAATAAATTCATCAGTACCATCTTTCTAGATTCCATATATGTGCATTAGTGTATGATATTTACCTTTCTCTTTCTGACTTACTTCACACTGTATAATAGGCTCTAGGTTCATCTACCTCATTAGAACTGACTCAGTTGAGTTACTTTTTATGGCTGAGTAATTTTCCATTGTATATATGTACCACAGCTTCTTTATCCATTCAGCTGTTGATGGACATCTAGGTTGCTTCCATGTTCTAGCTATTATTAAATAGTGCTTCAGTGAACATTGGGGTACATGTGTCTTTTTCAGTTTTGGTTTCCTCAAGGTATATGCCTCGTAGTGGGATTGCTGGGTCATATGGTGGTTTTATTCCTAGTTTTTCTTTTAAGGAATCTCCATACTGTCTTCCATAGTGGCTGTATCAATTTAAATGGTTCCTTTTCCTCTCTCATGGGCCAGAAGTATGGGATTCTCTAATATTCACTGCAAGAACCTGGTTAAGCTGCTGGAGGTAAAAGTCACTAAAGTGTGAGGACTTCTCTATGACTGGGTCCCATTGTCTTTTTTTTCTTTCTTTACTCATGGTTAATGATTTATTACAAAGGATAATAAAGGACAGGAATGGATAGCCAGATGAAAAGTTACCCTAAGACGAGGTCCTGAGAATAGGAGTTTCTGTCCCTATGGACTTCGGAGTGCATCGCTCTCCCAGTATGTGGGTATGTTTTTTTTAATTGATGTATAGTTGACTTACAACATTATATAGATTTCAGATGTACAACATGATGATTCACAATTTTTAAAGTTCACAGTTATTTTAAAATGTTGGCTATATTTCATGGCTATATTGCCGTGCAATATATCCCTGTATCTTATTTACTTTATACATTATAGTTTGTAAGGGGGCCATAGTTTTTAATCTCTCAGACTTGTGCACACTGAACCTTCCAGTGCAGATTTTCCTACTCTGGTACTAATTTCTGCAGACGTTTCTGTTCTAGTAAGTTTTAATTTCCTATTTTTGCCTTTCTGACTCTCCAGTTCTGCAGGGTCACAGTTTGCTTTGGGATTTAAGAAGAGTTGTTGATTTTTTTCAGTTGTTATAATGGAGTGACAACTTCCAAGCTCCTTGCATGCCAGACAGGAAACCAGAAGTCCACTCTTTCTCTTTTACCTTTCTAATTTTCAATCAATCAAGAAACATCACCTATGGACTTCCTTGGCAGTCCAGTCTAGGCTTCCCCTGCAGGGGACAAGGGTTCCATCCCTGATCAGGAAATGAAGATCCTGCATGCCACGTGGTGTGGCCAAAAAAGAATAATATTTTTTAAAAAGAAACAGCACCTAATCATTATGATGTTCCAAGCACTGATGTTGAGCATACACAGCTGAATAGGCTGTGTCCCTGCTGCTGAAGGAGGTTGTAGACCAGAAAAAGATACAGGCAGACCAACTGTGAAACTATATGATGAAGGTTATGAAAGGACAAGTACAAAGTTCTGTAGGAGCACAAATTCTGGGATTGAGGGCTGAGTTCAGAGAAGGCTCCTCTCAAAAGTTAAGAGTAGAATGACTTTTTAAATTTATTTTAAATTTTTTTATTGAAGCATAGTTTCTTTAAAATATTGTATTACTTTCTACTGTACAGTAAAGTTGGAGAAGGCAATGGCACCCCACTCCAGTACTCTTGCCTGGAGAAGCCCATGGACAGAGGAGTCTGGTAGGCTGCAGTCCATGGGGTCGCTAGGAGTCGGACACGACTGAGCGACTTCACTTTCACTTTTCACTTTCGTGCATTGCAGAAGGAAATGGCAATCCACTCCAGTGTTCTTGCCTGGAGAATCCCATGGACAGAGGAGCCTGGTGGGCTGCCATCTTTGGGGTCGCACAGAGTCGGACACGACTGAAGTGACTTAGCAGCAGCAGCAGTACAGTAAAGTGAATTAGCTATATGTGTACATATAGGCCCTCTTTTTTTGGATTTCCTTTCCATTCTAAGTCACCACAGAGCACTGAGTAGAGTTCCCTGTGCTATATAATAGGTTCTTATTAGTTATCTATTTTATAAGACAAGAATGACTCTTGACTAAAGTTAATAAAGATAGGTTGGGAAGTGTGTTAGGTACCATGTGCAAGGTAGATAACATTTGCGCCAAGTGCAAATGAAGGACCATGTTGGGTTAGGAAACTGCAAGAAGAATAAACTGATTTGGAGCACAAGGTGAGAAGGAAGGAGAGAATGAGCCTAGACATCACTAGGTTTTTTTTGCTCCGTGGCATTAAGGACCATGTCCAGCAGGAAACAGATGGCTTTGCTCAAACTGAGTCTAAAAGACTTAAGGGATTGTTTACAAGGACCCCTAGGACTGAAAAAGATTTTGGAAAACCATCAGTGAGAAGAGTCATTACCACCCCTAAGACTGATCACATAAATGAAAGGAACACGTGACCAGAATAGAAAAGGGTAACTCTTTGGAGAGAACTAGCCTATCAGGAACTCTCTTTAGGGAAAGGGACACGACAACCTTCGTAGTGCTCTGTTAAGGAGAGAAGCAGTGAAAAAACACATTGATCTCTCCACCTCTGATCTTCTGCCCATGCCCGCCGTTGGTCAATCTTCATCAGAGGCTGGATGGAAAGAAAAGCCCAAACTGGTCAGCACCTCGAACAATGATGGAGAGCGGATCTGGAGGGACATGTGGAAGATCTCCAACAAATCACTGCTCCTCCCAGTGCCTGACACAATACCTCACACACATGAGCGATTGGATGACTGAATGAGGTTGAATAGTGAGCAGAAGCTCCATCTTGTTGGGTTTCACTGATTCATACTAACATAATTTTACTTCATAGCAGTGGGGAACAATCAGAGAATTTAAGCAAAAGAGAGACACAATCAGATTTGCATTAACAACACCAATCTTGGTAAATCTGTGGAGAATAAACTGAAGGAGAGCAAACCCAGGCACAAGGCCATTGCAGAAATCCAGGACTGACATGACATATCCTAAGGAAGCGGAAAACAAAAATAGAAGGTGGGCTTGAGAACATTAAAGAGGTAGAATTGGCAGAACACATTGTGGTTGACTGGTGGGAGGTAATAAAAGGGTATGGGGATCTTCCCTAGTGTGGTGCAGTGGCTAAGACTCAGTTCCCAATGCAGGGGACCTGGTTTCAAACCCTGGTCAAGGAACTAGATTCTGCATGCTGCAACTAAAACTACCACATGCCGCCAATGAAGGCTGAAGATCCTGTGTGCTGCAACTAAGATCCTGTGCAGCCAAACAGAAAGAAGAAGAAATATTTTAAAGAAGAAAAGGGTACAGGATGGGGGTTCAGGATGGAAAGAGGATGACTCCGTTTCTTAAAGACCTCTTAGGTGCTGATGTGTCTGTGAGAAATCTGGGGTCAGTGTGCAGATTGCTGTAGGAGTCTGGAGTTCAACAGAGACCTGGGTGGGAGTCTTGGATTGGATCAGATCTGGCAGAGGAGACAGAGACCCAGTACCCATGCTTCGTGTTCTGACTCTGCTGTTTCTGTCCCCCCAGGTGGGGGAGGGGTGGGGAAGGGTGTTTGGAGGGGGTTAAGTTCTATGGCAGTTGACGACAGCAGTGAGCCAGAAGCCAGGATGGAGAGAAGAGAAGGAAATGAAACGGCCTTCCAGAGCATTTACAACATCAGCAGAATGAGCTACCCAACCTACAGGGTGTGTGTGTGTCTGCCTGTGTGCTGAGTTGTGTCTGACTGATTGTGACCCCATGGACTGTAGCCCACCAGGCTCTTCTGTCTACAGGATTTTCTAGGCAATAATAGGGGGATGGGTTGCCACTACAGGGTGGGGAAAGCGTTTTGTGAGCCAGGTAGGGGTTGAAGTCCTTTCCGAGACAGCAGCTTGTGTGTGTCATGGGGCAAGTGTTGAGGTAGAAGAGGCAAAACTCACTCCATTTTTTAAAAACTGGAGAGAGGTGAAATGGAATATTTTTTTTAATTAACACAGTATTGAATGGGGGATTTTTGCTGAAACAAATGCCTGTAGCAGGCTATTTGTTAGGGAAGTGAATGTTGAAACGTCTCCAGTCAATAAAGTTCAGGTCAGGAAAGATGTATGAATACATCTCAGGTCAATAAGTTGTTAATATTGAAAAACTTGTGGGAGGCTGGGGTCAGAGGAGAAAAATACCCTGAAGTGTGGAGGGAAGAGGACTTACCCCCAGCACAAGTCAGGGCTTGACTTTTCTGTAGATGGAGATGGAGACGCCTGGGTTGAGATCCCTTCCGTGATGTCTTCCTCCCTTCCACACCACAGCCAATTCTGCCCGGCTCGCACCGCTTTTCTTCCATACCGCCCTACCTGCGCCGGCTCCTGCAGGAAAGCCGCAGCAGGGTTCGCCATCTTTCTGCTTGCTCATCGGGCTTCACCTGCGTCCTGCTGCTCTGCTTGTCCCCTTTACACTGGGTGCAGTTCGTGGTGCTGAAGGACAGGCAGAAGCTCTTGGCCGGGCTCTGGACCTTATGCCACCACGATCTCTGCTGGGGCAACACTTCGAAGGCCCCCTGTGAGTACTTTCCAGATTCCAGCCCCCTCCTTTGGTACACCCACCCTGTCAGATCCTCCCACTGCTCACCACTCTCTTTTCTCCTGGCAACCCTGACCCACACCCCCTCACTGATTCACAAGCATGTATGGACAGCGCCTGCAAGCAGGGCACCCTTGCGTGAGTTTGTCTCATCCAAGCTTCCTCAATGACTTAAAAGCCAAAGCCCCTTTGTTATTGGAAGCTAATGCCTACTGACCTTTGCACTTACAACTTCCCTCAGAAAAGGAAATATTGGTCATTCTATGCCTTCATATGAGAGTTACTTCATAACATGCCTCCTAAGGTTATGGTTCTAATTTCAGCTTTTCCCTCCTTGTGGAGTAAATTACTTCTTTCCTCGTTAAAGGAATTCCATACGTCAATGAGGAGGTCGAAAGAGGGTCCTTATGGGTGCCTGTGAAGCACCCCCCCAACTAGGGGGCTCCTTACTCTGACTCCGTTGCATGTAAGACAAGCCCTGATTCCATCGTCCTTTGTTCCTCACCCCTTCCCAAGACCCTGTTCAGCCTTCTATAAGGCAGGTGTCCTTCATTCCAGTCAAGCCTCTCCTTTTCCCCTTCCCCTGGCAGACTACCTCCAATTCTCCAGGGCCTTCTTCCTCATCTCTGCCTTCACCATCCTCATTATTATTATATGGCTCAGCATCTCTCTCACCAAAGGGCCAGGAGACAAAACCTACATAGATCTGGGCATATCCATCTTCTGTTTCATTTCAGGTACAACACGATGAGGTTGGAAAAGTTTGCCCCTAGAGTCCTTGTATTTCTTCCCCTCCCAGTGCCATCTCCCCTTCTTTTATCAAGTCATTCCCAGCCTTACATGATACTGCTATCATAAGACACTTATCTCTTCCCAAAGGGAAGACAGTTTTCAATAAACTTTTACTCCAGACAGGGCTATTACCTCTGAAAGAGGGGACCCAGAAAAGATGATGCTTAATCCAATGGAAACATTTCTAAGGGTTATCTGTGGGACCATACGAGAGATAAAGGCTGGAGGCCCTTCTGGCACCCGGAAAATTACCATGTAGCAACTTGCTACTTATTCTGTCTATATTATCTATAGGCTCCACCTTGACAACTTTACTCCAGTCAAAGCAGAAGGCCTTTGCCAAATGGGTCTTCCCATGACCACTACCATGTAA